>NC_060271.1:24400681-24513818 GCF_021613505.1 Equus quagga | reverse complement strand
GCGGTGCCATGTCCACACCCGGGATCCGAACCGGTGAACCCTGGGCCGCCGAAGCAGAATGTACGAACTTAACTGCTACACCACCAGGCGACCCCACAGCCAACAGTCTTGAAAGAGTTGGGTACACACGCTGTTTCCACTCCCTCACTCCATTCCTGCAATCTGGCTTCCTCCCCCACCATTCCACAGGAGCAGCTCGTCAAGGTCACCACTGACCTCCTAGTTGCTAAATCCAAGGGATGCTCATGAGGCTTTATCTGACTTGACCCCTTAGCAGTGGCCGACTCTGACACAAATACTCCCTCCTATTTGAAATACTCTTGTGCCCTTGTTTTTCTGGACACTGTGAACTCTTTTCTTGGGCTCTTACTGGTTGCTGCCACATGGCCAGTTTCTCGTCCTTTGCTTGCTGCCTAATCTTGGGTGTTCTTGGGCCCTCTACAGTCTGTCCCAGGGGCATCTCATGGGTTCCCATGCCTTTGGTGTCCACCTGTGTCAGAGACTCACCTTGGGATCTCAGCCCTGACCTCTCTTCCCTGCCCCATGCCTATCTCCAGGACCCCTCCCCCTGATGTCCCACCTCACAGGAAACATGCCCCACGCCTGCCCTTCCTCACATGTTCCTCAGCTTGGCCGTTTTCTCAGTTGCCTAAACTGGAAATCTGGGCTTGGTTCTAGACTCTTCCCTCTCTCTCTCTCTTTTCATATTCAAGCAGCTGTGAAATCCTGTCCTCTCCAGGACTATCTAAATCTCATTGCTTCTCTCCGTTTCCACTGCTAGCACCTGGTCCAAGGCCCCATGGCCTCTCACCTGGGAGGCTGTAGCAGCTGCTGAATTGTCTCCCGCTGCTACTCTCTATTTCTTCCGTGGTCTGTTCCCATAGAGCAGCCAGTGTTGTCTTCCCAAAATGTGAGTATGTCCCTCTGCACAGTGTCTTTAGCACCACGTTCGCCCATGGCACATACCAATCCCACTGCTGGGCACATTTCCCACTGGGATGTCTTTGCCTGGGTAACTGCTTATCATCTCAGTGCCAGTGTCAGTTCCTTAGGGAAGCCATTCCAGAACCCCCAGCTGGCTCTGCTATTCCTTTTCCTCCCAGCACTCTGGACTTATCAAGCAGTCATTTCACGAGCTAGTCTAAAGTGCAGACATTCTATAAACTCCTGAGCCCTCCCATTTTAGGCCCTGGGGATGTGAGAATGAATATGACAGAGCCCCTGCCCTCCGTGAGTCCATAGTGTGATGGGGAAGACAGGCATTCAACAGGGATCAAGGAATAGGTGAGTAGACAGTGGTGCAAGCAGGTGCTGTGGGAGGGGAAGGACACGTGGTCAGGGGAGCCTTCTTCGGGATGTGACAGTTGGTGGAGATCTGGAGGATAAGTGAGACTGGGAGAGAGGCTATCCTGGGCAGAAGGAATGGCATGCTTAAAGGTGGGAAGGATGTTTTGTGCAGAGCTGGGGGTGTCCAGTGTGGCTGGACAAGTGATATAAAGAAGTCATTGATGAGATTTAAACAGGAGAATGACAGCCTTGATAAAATAATTCTGGACTGGAGGAATCCAGAGAGGAAGGAATCAGGGAGACCAGTTAGGAGGCGGCTGGAGTCATCCAGATGAATAGCGATGGAGGACTGGTCCACGGTGGCGGCAGTGGAATTGAGGCAGAATGTGATCACCTGGCCTGGGGACTGGGGAAGACAGAGGGAATGAGAATGACTGCGGAGCCCTTACCCCAAGGGCAGGTGGGGAGAGGCCAGTGGCAGCTGGGACAGCCATAGCCCTGTGGGGTCCACCCCACTGATGTATCTGGTGTCAGGTTGCCTGATGTCGTCCCATGGGTCCTCATCCATCCTCCTTCCTAGAGAAGCAGATGGAGAGCCAGGAGGTAGAAGGCTGCTAAGAAGGCCTAGGAGGGGACGGGGGGGAGGAGAAAGGGGAAGCTGGTCAGAGTCCGGATGTGATGGGGTTTCAGGGTAAGTGGCATCTGGGGTTTCCTCAGAGCCTGGAAATTCCACTGTCTCTGGCTCTACCCTGAGACCCCCAAATTCTGAGATCCTCAAACTTGGGGGCCTAGTCCTTGGAAGTCCTGAGGGCCCTCTAGGGGCTGTGAGTCTGCACCTGAAGGGCCACAAGTCCCTAACAGATCCCCAGGACTCTTGACAGTCCCTAAAGCCGTACGTACTTCCCATGAGCTGGCCCAACGCCCATTATCTGCATGATCCCCTGCAGTCCTCACGCTAACCCTCGGAGGCACGTAGCTTGTGTATCCCCACTGTACATGTAAGACTTCTAGCGGTGAAGGAACTTGCTCACAGTCACGCAGCTAAAACAAGGCAGAACGAGGAGTTGACCCAGGGTGTGACTGACATCAGAGTCTGTGCTTTGAAGTCCTGTGCTATCTTAAGCCTGTCGACCCCCTGGTTGATTGGCTCAGTAAGGGGGGGAGGCTTTGTGGCAGATTTGCTTGTGGTTGGGGTGGCTGCTCCCCTCTCATATCAAGCGATGAGAAAGGGTAGTGCTGACGTCAGCTGTTACCATGGCAATACAGCAACCCTTTCCCTGCCGTCTCCATGGTAACCTGGGGGGTCCATCTGTACTTCGCCCCCTCCTTCTAAGAGGGGGTCCCTTAGGGAAGGGCTGGCTAATAACGTATCTGAGAGAAAAGTCAGGGAAGGCAGTAATTCGAGCATTCCCCTTTCCCCGGGCCCCTCCCCACTCCTCAGGCCCAGAGAATAAGGCTGGGATCTGGGGGTCCTGCTTTGACGTCTGGGGACAGCTTTACCCTCTCGGATGAGGGAAGCAGTTCTGCCTTTCCCACCTGGGGATTCCCCTGGAAAGGCTCCCCCGCCAAGTTCCTCGGCTCCTGAGTAGAACAGCTGGGAAGTTGGCAGAGGGAGGCAAGGGGGATTCCCCAACCCTCTCCAGGGCGGGACAGCGCCCAGCCCTTGGAGACAGGGCTGGCTGGCTCTCTGCTGCCCCTTGAAGCCAACAGTGAGCTGCAGTGGCAGCCTCTCTTGCTCATTGAGTGCTAGCTGTGCCAAAGATTCCTGCCTGGCGCCATACACGCATGACTTTACTGAAATCTCCCAGCAGGTGTCATTAACCCCATTTTACAGATTTGGAAATGGAGACTCAGAGAGGCTAAGTAACCAGTTCAACGTTGCACAGCTGGCAAATAGCAGAGTCAGGACTCAAATCCAGGACTAGAGTTTAGGCCAGTGACTTTTCCAGGGGGAGAGAAAGAGGAAGAAGAAACAGAGGACAGAACGGAAAAGAAGAGAAATAGGAGAGTGAAGTGACTCAGGTTGGAGCCTTTCATGCTCCCGGCCACCTACAGAACAAAGTTCAAACTCAAGGACTCCTTGATCCAGTTTCTCTTCTGTGAACTCCTTCCTGGATCCCCTGCATTCTGAGCTCTGCAAGCGCAGGGGATCTGTCAGATTCAGGCCTAGGCTCTCACACCTGGTGCGGCTCAAGCAGGTATTGGTGAAAGTGGACTGAACTGAATTCCTTGAACTTGCCCTCCACTTTCTTGCCTCTGGGCCTTTGCCCACATGTTCCCTCCACCTGAGATGCCCTTTCCCTTTGCCCATGGACACTCTACAGTGAACTAGCCCCCGGGTCTGGCCCAGTGGCAAGGCGTGTGTCTGGAATCTTTGCATCCCTCAATATCCAAGCATATGGGAGGTGGCAATAAATCTTTTTTAAAGGAAAGGAGGGTTGAGAAGATGGGAGAAAGGAAGTGAGAGAAATGAGAAGGGAGAAAGGAAGAATGAGGAGGATTCAGCATCTTGGTGCTGGCAAGGTCCATAGAGATCAGCTGATGATCTTTTTTTTATTTCACCAGTGAGGAAATGGGCCCAGAGGGAAGGGAATTGACTGAGTGAGGCCTCCCAGCAGGTCATTACTAGGCTATGTGAGTTGAGGGCCAAGGTCTTATCTGTCAAGTTCACTGCTGAATCCCCAGTGCCCTACACAGGCCTGGCTGCTGGACCTGTACTGAGGCAGGGACATACCCTGAACTAGAACCCAGTAGCCTGATGCCTGGCCACACTGTCCAAGGCTCCTGATTGCCATGGAACAGAGTCCCATGGAACCCTGGCCCCTGCCACTCACTACCCCTTCTTTTTGCTCCCAGGCATACCCAATCTTCCAATGTTTGCATGAGCTGTCTCTGCTCCCAGAATGTTTTTTCTCCATGTCTACTCATTATTTTCTGGTGATGCTGTCAATCACCTGGCTAAGCTTGTGCCTCAGGGGAAGGCTTACCTATGGCCCAGCCTGATCAATTATAGTCTCCCGTCTCCCTGGCAAGGGTAATTGGCCCAACGAGCGTGCATGTGATTTAAGGACGGCCAATCACTGCCCTTCCAGGCATAGGAATACTGAGAGTGGGAGAAAGCAGCTCCCCCTTCCTGGGTTTTCCAAGCTGCTGCAGCCGTGTTCCCTGCCCAGAGGAGATAATCAGGGATGAGAGGGGAAGGATGCGGCAGTCCTGGTCGGGTTGAATCCTTGGTTCCAGCCCGATGGATGCCCTGGTTCCTACAGTTCTTCCTTTAATCACTAGCTTATATCCTTCCCAGCCGCTTGAAACAATCAATTCCTTTTTTGCTTAAGTTAACTTCAGTTGCTTGCAATGGAGAGACTTTATCAATACAGAGGCCAATCATTTTTTTCTCTCTAAAATTACAGTGGCCTCGGGGGCTGGCCCCGTGGCCGAGTGGTTAAGTTCGCGCGCTCCGCTGCAGGCGGCCCAGTGTTTCGTTGGTTCGAATCCTGGGCGCGGTCATGGCACTGCTCATCAAACCACGCTGAGGCAGCATCCCACATGCTACAACTAGAAGGACCCACAATGAAGAATATACAACTATGTACCCGGGGGCTTTAGGGAGAAAAAGGAAAAAAATAAAATCTTTAAAATTACACTGGCCTCCTAAGGAGGGTGAGCACTGTTTACGGGGAGGGAGACCCCTTTTCTGCAGAGCAGCAGCTTGATTGTTAGGCTGAGTAGGGCCTGCATGGAGTTTGGTGGGAATGGAAACAGGTGGATTACTCTACTTAATAGAGAAACTGAGAGTCCGAGGGTGGGGGTGGGGGCGGGGGCGGAGAGGGAGGGGGCCTCTTCAGGAGGTCAGCATGGAGGAGGAGAGGAGTGGAGGAGAGAGAAGCCGGTGCTATGGCCTGAAGCCGCCAGGGATTATTCTGGTGCAGGGGAAAGATAGGCATGGAGGAGCTTTCAAGAGCCAGGGTGTTTAAAGGACCAGGGGGCTGAATGGTCAAGTCTAAAGTCCTCACTTCGAAGTAGACTCGTTTTGGCAAACAGCCAATAAGTCCCAATAACATTTGGGACTGCCTGGGAGGGCATTTTGTGTGGAAGTTGAGAAGGGTGGCCCTTTCAGGTGACCATGGGATTCTGAAGTGCTCTGGGGAGGGCTTGGACTTCTACCCCATGTGGATTAGGGGAGGGGTGTTGAGTCAGTTGCATTTAGATCTCAGGGGACGGGAGGCCAAACCTGACCTTTGGGTTACATATATTATTTCCAATGTTAAAACAAGACAGGTTCGTGTCAGAATGGTTATAATGACCAAGACGAAAAAAAAATGTTGGAGAGGATGCAGTGGAGAAAAGGGAACCCTCATACACTGCTGGTGGGAATGCAAACTGGTACAACCACTATGGAAAACAGTACGGAGATTTCTCAAAGAATTAAAAATAGAAATACCAGGGGCCAGCCTGGTGGCATAGTGGTTAAGTCCGCTCACTCTGCTTCAGTGGCACAGCGTTTGCAGGTTCGGATCCCTGGTGTGGACCTACACACTGCTCATCAAGCCATGCTGTGGGGTGTCCCATATACAAAATAGAGGAAGACTGGCACAGATGTTAGCTCAGGGACAATCCTCCTCAATCAAAAAGAGGCAGATTGGCAAGGGATGTTAGCTCAGGGCTAAGCTTCCTCACCAAAAAAAGAAAAAGAAGAAAAAGAAAAAGAAATACCATACAACCCAGCTCTTCCACTACTGGGTATTTATCCAAGGAACTTGAAATCTGCAATTCAAAGAGACGTATGCACCCCTATGTTCACTGTAGCATTATTCACAAAAGCCAAGCCGTGGAAGCAACTGAAGTGCCCATTGACTGATGAATAGATAAAGAAGAGGCGGTATATATACAATGCCATACTACTCCACCACAAAAAAAGACAAAATCGTCTCATTTGCAACAACATGGATGGACCTTGAGGGTGTGATGTCAAGTGAAATAAGCCGGACAAAGAAAGACAAACACCATGTGATTTCACTCATATGTGGAAGATAAACACATGGACAAAAAGAATAGATTAGTGGCTACCAGAAGGGAAAGGGGTAGGGGGGTGGGCATAAGGGGTGAGGGGGCACATATACATGGTGACTGACAAGTAAAAATGTACAACTGAAATTTCACAATGTTATAAACCATTGTGACCTCAATTAAAAAAAGACAGCGGAAAAAAATAATGATACAGGTTCATTAAAGCAAAATTGGAAAGTGGAAAATATTCAGCTTAAATACTGCACTTCCAGGCAGCCTTCCTGTCCTCGGCCCCTCCTATGGATGGCTCATAGGTCATTAAGTCTGAAGACACTGAGGAATGTGCTCGCATCACCTTTCATCTGGGGGTCCCTGGGCAAGTCTCTCAAGGCTCAGTTCCCTCACCCGTAAAACAGGAAAAAGAAATCAAAGTTTTTCAAACAACTTCTTCCTCAATCTTTTTCTGGTCCCACCGTCCTCGGAGAAACCACGACTCAAGATGGGTAAGGCAGCTCCTAACCCCTCTAACAAAGCCAGAGGTGCCCAGCGTCACAAAATAGCAGGTAGCAAAACCTAATTCCATCTTGGAATTAAATGGGCCTGGTGTGGGTGGCCGTTCTCTTTAAGCTGTCTGTCCTCTGCGTCTGGTCCCGAGCTTCTCTGGGCCCCCAGAGTCCGGCACAGTAAGGCGAATTTCACTGGAGAACCAAGATGAGGGATGGCCCACGCGGAAAGGTTGCCCTGTAAGAGGTCATGACCAGCAACAAATGGCGGGAGGGGTTGGACCCCACAAGAAGAAAGCGGACCCAGAAAAGCAGTTCCCTAGGGCTGGGTCCAAGGGAGGAGACAGCTGCAGGGAAGGTCCTATTGGATGGGGCGGAGCAGTCGGCGGGCCCATCCGACGGGATAGACACACACAGCCAGCCCGGAGTGGAAAGAACAGTTTATGCTGTGCTTTATTAAAATGTGCATCATTCTTTTATTTTAAAATGTGCATCATTGTCTCGTGCTCCGCGTGCGCGATTTCAGCGTGGTGGCCCCCGGCGGGCCTAGTCCCCGCCCGGCTCCCGCGGAGCCGCCGTGCGCAGGCGCACTCAGGTGGCGCGGGCCCGGGGGCTCCCGCCCATGGCCAGGTAGACGTCGATGGGCACGTGCAGCAGCGTCAGGCAGTGGCAGCCGGGGCAGCGTCGAAGCGGCCTGGGGAAGGCGGGGCGCGATGGGGGGCGCTGAGGTGGAGGCCCGGCCCATCCTGTTGGGGACGCACCCGGGCAGGGCACCTGGGATCCCCGAGGTTAGGGCGTGGATGGGGTGGGTCTTACGTGGTGGCGGAGGGGGGTGTCGGGGTGGGAAGAGGGACAGGGGCGGGACCGGAAGCGCTCGGCGCGCAGCAGTTCACGCGGCTCCCCCTCGGGGCGGTTTGGAGGACTGGGACGGCAGGAGGGCTCACGGGGGAGGGGCGCCGGTCTCACCTGACCGGGTTGTGCTCCGTGGCTACCGGCTCTGGGCTGTCCTGGGACTCGGGGGCGGCAGCAAAGCCAGGGGAGTCTCCGGCCTCAATGGGGAATCTCCGACCCTGAGGGGGCTCCTGGGCACTCATGTCCAGGCCCCGGGGCGCTCTGCGCGGGGAGTGGCGGTCAGGCTGCTCCAGGGCCGCGGGGCGCCCCCTCCCCACGCCCGCCCCCTGGGTCGTTGCTCACCTGCCGGAGGCCGAGGCCGGACCCAGGCTGGAAGCAGCTGCCCGAGCCCTGGCTGCGGGAGGACGCTCCGGTCCAAGCGGAGCCGGGCAGGTGTCTGCGGCGCGTCCGGGCCCGGGCGTCGAGGGGAAGGGCTGCATTGTGACCCTGGCCACGGCGCGCTGACCTCACAGAACCCGTTCCTCCGGCCGAGGAACTCCCCGCCGCCCCCCGCCGCCCTGGCACTTAGCGCGGCCGCGAGCCGGGAGCTGGAGGGCTCTGGCCATGGCGCCTTGACACTGGGTCCCGCAGACCCCAGCTTCCCGATGGGGGCGCAGGAGGCGACAGGAGCGTCCACCAAAAGGAGCCTGGCATCCCGGGCCGCGCAGACACCTGACTGCGCCCCCGTCCCCCAAGGGCTGCAACTCTCTGCTTGGTGTCGGGGTGGGGGCGGAGCGGTGACTTAACCCGTTTTGGGTTTGGTGGTGGTGGTTTGAGGGTAGGTAGGGGCACTGCCCATTTTGGCCAAGGGTCACACAGCATTTACATCACAATTGGGCCGGAGTTTTAAAATGTCTGGCCCTCTCCCTTCCCACCACCCGCGGCTGCTGTGTCCAGACGGAGAATGTTCTAGCGCTGGGGGCAGCTGCGGATGAAGTCCTTGGGGGGGAAAAGGAGCGGGCCAAGGGCAATGGTGGAGTAGAGCTGCCTCCTGGAGGCAGCATGAGCTGAGAGGGTGATAGCAAGGAGGCGCTAGACAGCATGGAGGACTTTCTGCTCTCCAATGGGTACCAGCTGGGCCAGACCATTGGGGAAGGGACCTACTCAAAAGTCAAAGAAGCATTTTCCAAAAAACACCAAAGAAAAGTGGCAATTAAAATTATAGACAAGATGGGAGGGCCAGAAGGTGAGCTGGGGCCCATTTGGAGGAAGGGGGGCTGGCTGAGGTGGGAGGGTGCTTCCTCCCTCCTCCCCTTTAGTCTGGAACCAAGGAAAGCCAGAGATTGTGGCCCTGGGAGAGGTTAGTGGGGAACAGAGGATGCTGGGAGTCCAGGAACATCACACCCTCCAAAACCCAAGATTAGAGTGGCAGGAAATGGAGGGTCCTCAGAGACAGAACTCAAGCCTGCCAGGACTTTCCTATTCCAGGAGGGGAAAAGACAGAGGCCGCGGCCAGGGCTAGGAGGGGGCAGGAGCTGGTGCCAAGGCAGGTAGAGATGGGAAAGACAGGGCTCATGGAAAGAACTGTGGGTCAGGAAGCAGGGGTGGGAGGAGCTCGCTCACCACATGGTAGGTAAATCAGGCCTCATAACTGAGATTCAATGGCTTTGTCTAAAAATCCCCAAAGCACTTCGATATCCATGGTCTCAAAGGCTGCTCACAACAGTCCCTGAAGTTGGCAGGGACTAGTTCCTTTGAATAATGTATTAATACAAAAATAACAGAGGTGAACATTCTCTGAAATGTCCAAGCAGCTAGACATGGAAGACTGTCAAAGGGAACCAAGGCACAAGACCTGGATAGGATTGGCACACCGAAGTTGGAAGGTAGGAGACAGGAGTAAGGAGTTAGGCCCCTCCAGACTTGACACCCCATCTCTTTTTCCATTGTTTCCTCAGAATTTATCCAGAGATTCCTGCCTCGGGAGCTCCAGATCGTTCGTACCCTGGACCACAAGAACATCGTCCAGGTGTATGAGATGCTGGAGTCGGCCGACGGGAAAATCTACCTGGTGATGGAACTGGCTGAGGGAGGGGATGTCTTTGACTGCGTGCTGAATGGGGGGCCACTGCCTGAGAGCCGGGCCAAGGCCCTCTTCCGTCAGATGGTCGAGGCCATCCGCTACTGCCATGGCTGTGGCGTGGCCCACCGGGACCTCAAGTGCGAGAACGCCTTGTTGCAGGGCTTCAACCTGAAGCTGACTGACTTTGGCTTTGCCAAGGTGTTACCCAAGTCACGCCGGGAACTGAGCCAAACCTTCTGCGGCAGCACAGCCTATGCCGCCCCCGAGGTACTGCAGGGTATTCCCCATGATAGCAAGAAGGGTGACGTCTGGAGCATGGGCGTGGTCCTGTATGTCATGCTCTGTGCCAGCCTACCTTTTGACGACACAGACATCCCCAAGATGCTGTGGCAGCAGCAGAAGGGGGTGTCGTTCCCGACTCATCTGGGCATCTCTGCTGAATGCCAGGACCTACTCAAGCGGCTCCTGGAACCAGACATGACTCTCCGGCCTTCCATCGAAGAAGTTAGTTGGCATCCATGGCTAGCAAGTACTTGATAAAAACAATGGCAAGTCCTCCCCAATAAAGCAGGGGGAGAAAGCAAACCCAAAACCTGCTTCTAAAATGGTGATATATATTTTACGCTTTAAGTTTACTTATCCTAAAACTTACCTACACCCCTCCCCAGCCTTACTTCTCTTTCCCTTTAAAGATCTTCATGGAACCAGAGGGCCTCATTCAGACTTCCCTTTTATTACAGCTGACAAGTGATTTTCATACAGGTGTTTAACTAAAGTTAATTAAAAATAGACCCCAGAATCATACACACACGTGGGGAGGAGAGGAGGAGAGGAGAAAAATAACCAACAGCAATTGGAACCACGGTTGTTGCAACTTCCTTTCCAAATAAAAGCAGAAGTGTTGGGAATGCAGAAATGGTCTCTTGACTCCTTATCTTGGTGAGAGGCCTGTTGGAGGCCCTGTCCCTTCCTCATCCCAAAGGCCAAGCTGAGTCTGGGATAAAGACAAGGGACTTCCTCAGGACCCAGGCTACCCCCCAACCGCCCCTCCCCCAGGCTCCAAGCGGGAAGCCACCCTGCACATGGTGTGCACCCTGCCTGCCTCCAGGGCAGCTGCCGTGGGGGACAAGAACAGACCCCCAGACACCTTCCGGCTTCTGTTGAATCTCTTTAATGCTGTTAACGGCAAGTCTGGAAAAGGTTCAGGACAAAGTTCTTTGCTCTTTCTTTTTTAATTACAAAACTAACAGCTGTTAGAATCTTTTTTTTTTTTTTTTCCTTTTTTCTTTTCCCGGCTACAAAATACTCTGGGGAGATGCATTATAATTTAAAATATATAATATTGCACAAACAACCAAAAGGTTAATTAAACTAAAGAATTACAAAGAGAAAAACCCCATCCCGTCAAAAAAAGATTCAGCATTCTCTCCATCCCACCCCCTCACTGAAGGTTTGAAGTGGAGGTGACCACCACTCTTTCGGCGTCCCTGCCCACCATCCCTTTCAATCATGGGTGAACACACCAGATTATATACAAGAGTCACCAGAGCAGCATCGTGAAGCACCAGGGTCTCCAGGGATTCCTGCAGCCCCTCATTCCCCAAGAGAGGTGCAGCTTTACCAGAGAGGAGGGTGAGAGCCACACAGACTGGATCTGTCTTCAGGAAGAAGAGCTTTTGCAGAAGCCTGAGGAAAGTCTCGAGAAGTCCGCCCCCAGCGTACCCCTTCAAGCCGCAGAAGGGCTGAGGCGGGGAAGTTGGGCTTACCAGAGTTGTAAGTACTCAGCTTTGATCACTGCTCTGTACCGCTGGTAGCTGGCTTGTGTCCTAAGCTACAGGGGAGTCGAGGTGGGTAGCTGGTTGGACAAGGTATCCCGCCAGGCAACGCTGAGAAGGGCCTGAAGTGGCCCCCTCCCTTCTTGGGGAGGGGGAGAAATGCAAGAGCAGACTCTTGCAGGTGGCACAGCTGGGCTAAGGACTTGGGTGGAGGAAGAAGCCCTGGGAAAGGCGTTGGGGACGTAACAGCCTGGGCCAGATGAAAGGAAGGAGGTGGGAACTCAGGGTTTGGTCTCTAGATTCTGAACCACAAGGAACCTTTCCAGGAATGGACAATGCCTGGGAGGGGAAGATTCCCAAGAGAGGCAAATTTCCCAGAGACAAGTGCCTCTTATTTGCTGGGTAAGAACCAAAATGTGCTCGCCATCCCTGTCTAGCCAAGGGCAGGTGGCATGGCCTTCCTTGTCTGCTTATGGGTAGACAGTGTGGGTTGTTTCAGCTTCCCCCAAGAGACTGGTGGTTTAGCTTCCGTCTACACAGGCAGAAGGGCTAGAGCTATCCCTTGGGACTTCCCAGCAAGAGTCCCCAGGAACAGTGGGTGTTCAGTAGAGATGCGTAGGCTCTTCTGGTGAGGGGGGTAGGTTTCCTCCCCCTTAGGTCATCCTATAGTTGGCACAAGTCAGAGTTCCTGGCTTGGATTTAGTGAGCCCCTTCTCAGACAGGAACAGAGGCCCAAAGGGCCAGCAAGGAGCAACCCAGATTCTGTGCCCAGAGCTCTGGTTGACAGAGGCCATTTGGGGGGACATTCTCAGTCAGTGTCTTCCAGGGCTGGGCTGAGACAAGCAAGGGAGGTGGGAGTTGCTGTGGTGGGGGAGCTGCTTGCTCTGGCTCCCCTCATTCCCAGTCCTCCCACTCTACATCTTCCAGCTGCAAATGGGAGGGGATAATGGAGAGCACAAACACATATTTACTCCTCTGAGTCCAGCCCAGACCCAAACTCCCCTTGTTGCCTCCATTTCCAGAGAGCTCTCCCAACCCCTCTTAGCACTGTGGACATACCCTGCCCCCTATGAGAGTGAACCTCTAGTCTTAAAGAATGTGTCTGCCTAAGGGGTGGTCTGCTGCTCCGATCACGGCAGTCTCAAAGGAAATGCTTCCACCAACCAACACTGGACGCTACAAGGGGATGCCTTACTACAGGAACCAAGTCAGTCAATCCCTTCAGGAGAGCCTGTCTCCTGCTGAGCAGGCAAGAACATGGTTCTGAGGCAGAGGACTTGAGAGCAGCGCAGTGATCAGAAGCAAGTGTGGCACTGAATTGCAGGTGCTCACAGCATCTTCACTAAGGGCTCCAGCACCATAACCCCCAGGGTCTCCCCAGGGAACTTTCTCTTGGCCTGCTGTCAGCTGATCCCTGATATCAAGGGTTATAGAATAACTCTTTTTGGGTATACTGTATGTCAGGTTTTCAAGAGGGCCACAAAGACAAAAAAGCCATCATGTCCCTATGGCATGATACGATGCTATGGGCCTTCTCTGCCCTGGGTATCGTGAGTTCACATGTGCAAAATACTCTTGCATAGGTCTCCAGTTCCCCTCAGGCTTCAGTTTCCCAGTATGAAAAACGAGGCCCTTCCTGTCTCTTATCTGTTCACCTCTTTATAGCAGGTTCATGAGCTACATGATGGAAGGAATCATGGGGCTCTTGTGTGACAGTGGAGGTAACCCTGATTTGATTCAGATGTCTGGGCTGAAGCCTCAGTCCTGTCACTTATTAGCTGTGAGAGTGTGTTTTCCAGTCTCTCATTCAAAATGACCCATTCTTGATTCTGAGAGGTAGTGAAGAAGAAGAGTCAGAAGGCCTCTGAGCTTACAACTAGACTGGGTTCTGTGGTGGTTTCAGTAACACCTATCAGTGCTCCGAGCCCCAGGCACTATGCCTGACGTGTCTCCATGCACTGTCCATCACAGCTTAGAATGAGCAATGTCATGTTTTAGATGGTGAAACAGAAGCTCAGGTTAAGTGACTTGCCCTAGATCACATGTCTTTTGTCTCCAAGGCCAGGAATCTGCTCAGATCACACAGCTGAGGACCATGAGTCAGAAGATCTGGGGAAGGGTGTGGTGTCTACATTTTTTAGTAGTTCCTCAGGTGATTTTGACACGGAGCTAATGTCAAGAACTCTCCCATCCATCCACCCTGCAACTGAGGGGAAGCAGAGCCTGCTGATGACAACTGTTCCGGGCCTGAGTGGGAAGCCCCAGCTCCCTTCTGCAGCCTGCCACCTTAGACAGGAGCAGAGATGCACTCGGATGGGACACTGGGCTTGGTGGAGAGAGTCCTAAGACCCTGGGATCACTGGGCTTGCTTCCCTGTGGCCACTAGGCCTGCTCACCTCACCGGAGGCGTCCACTTTGGAAAGTGCCATCTGCACTTCTTCTTCAGTCATGTCCAAGTCGAAGTCCTTCTCCCAGTCCTCGCTGATGTCCGTGCTTGAGCCTGGAACCATGATCCACAGTGTGAAAGGCACGAAGGGGTACGTAAAGAGGTTGTAGCTGGGGAGGATGACACTTTTTTTTTTGGTGAGGCAGATTGGCCCTGAGCTAACATCTGTTGCCAGTCTTCCTCTATTTTGTATGTGGGACACCGCCACAGCATAGCTTGATGAGAGGTATGTAGGTCCGTGCCTGGGATCCAAACCTGCGAACCCCAGACTGCCAAGGCATGAACTTAACCACTGTGCCACTGGGCCGGCCCTGAGATAACACTCTTTAAAAGGGCCTGACAAATACACATCAAAAGTCTTTACATTATGCTTTCACTCTGGCTCAACAATCCCACTTTTAAGAATCCATTCTAAGGAAAAGTCCTGGCTTCAGTGAAAAATTCAGCCAAAAGGATGTTCACTATAGTGCTGCTATAGTGATGAAAACTTAAAAAACCACCTGAAAGTCCACTGATAGGGAATTACAAAAATAACTAACTGGTGTAGTCAGATGATGGAACATTATGTGGCTTTTAAAGGTTAGGCTGTAGAACATCTACGTATGTGACAAAATAGTCTTAAACTATTAAATGAAAAAAAGCAAGTTACTGAATAGTGGAGGAGCCCTTCGGCCCAGAGGCTCCCTGGGAGCCACAGACATCTTCTAGAAGGAATAAACAATGGACCTCTTCCTCCTCACTCATCCCATTCTACCTACAGTGATCTTGCTACTCCTGAAACACACCAGGCACATCCCCACCTTAGGGCCTTTGCACGGGCTGTCCCCTGTACCTGGAACTCTCTTCCTCAGATATCCACAGGCCACCTTCCTCACTTCCTTCACGCCTTTGCTCAAATCTCACCACCTAAATGTGGCCTACCCTGACCATCCTATTTTAAATTGCAGCCCCTCCCCCTCACTCTGCTCTAGCTATTCTTTTTTCCATTGTAGTTATCGCTTTCTAGCATATTACATAATCAGGTTTAATATACTTACTGTCTAATAATAGAGGAGCTAGAATGTGAGCTCCCCAGGGGCAGGGATTTTTGTTCAGTTTTCTTATGTATTCCAAGTGACTAGAACACGCAGTTTGTACTCAGTAAATATTCATGGCCCCTTTCTCTAAACCAGGATGGCAAACTATGGCCTGTGGACCAAATCCGGCCTACTGCCTGTTTTTGGAAATAAAATTTTGGAACACAGCCATGGCCATTTTTCTGCAGATTGTCTGTGGCTGCTTTCATGCTACAACAGCAGAGCTGAGTAGTTGGGACAGAGACTGTATGCTCCAAAAAGCCTAAAATATCTGTGATCTGGCCCTCTAGAGAAAATGTTCACCAGTCCCTGCTCAAGGTGATTCTAAGGCCTGCTAAAGTTTGACAACCCCCTCTCTAGGGCAAAATGTACATGTGAAAGTTATTACTAAGAAGAAAACTACAAAAATAGTTCCTTTTAAAAAAAGTTTACGCAGTATGATTCCATTTTAAAAATATGCTCACAGATGCATGCACACACAAAGGAAAGATGAGCAAAATACTAACAATAGTTATCTCTAGGTGATGAGGTCACAGGGTAATTTTTCTTGGTGTTTTTTTCCTAAAATGAACACATATTACTTTGTAATCATTTTTTTTTTTTTTTTCTCAGGAAGAGATGCCCTGAGCTAACATCTGTGCCAATCTTCCTCCACTTTATACGTGGGTGGCCATCACAGCATGGCTGACAAGTGGTGTAGGTCCATGTCCGGGATCCAAACCTGCGAACCTGGGCCACTGAAGCAGAGCGCACAAACTTGACCACTACACCATGGGGCCGGTCCTGTAATCCTGTTTCAAAGCACTTTTAAAAAGAGTAGGCCCCTGATCCCCAGTGGCATGACCTGTAACCACCTCCTTGTTTCTTCTTCTCCAGCTTGCTCCTCACCAGGGCCCAGGCTCTAAGATCTACCCCCAAGCTCCGGCCCTATGTTCCTTATAGGGGGTCTTGCACTATTCTCTCTTCCTAGCCACCTAGCTGGCCACAAGCAGTGTGGTAAGAGCATGTCTCTGGAGCCAAGCCAACCTGGGTAGAACCGCTACTCTTTTATCTATTGTGTAGTCTTGGGCAGGTTACTCTGGGCTTCAGTCTATGGGAGGAGCTTATTAGAATGCAGGTTCCTGCTTCCCCAATCCCCTCATTCAGATTCAGCAGGTCTAGGTGGTGGCCCAGAACTCTGCATTATAAACAGTACCTGGGTGATTCTGTGTAGCTGGCCTGCAGTTTGAGAGACACACAATGTTAAGATTAGAGGTATCAATGTCAAGTGCCTGTAATATATATACATAGTGGACATTTAATAAATGGAGCAGTTAAAGGCCTCATCTCAGAGTTAAGCATTTTGCACATTCTCCCACAGCTAGTCAGGGGCAGACCTGAAACCAAGACCCAGTTCTTCTCACTCCACATCTAAATCTCCCTGTGCCTTCAGGACACTTGGGTGGCATGCACCTGGCCATCAGTGCAGGCTTCCTGTGGGTTAGAAGCCAGACTCCTGGCTGATTCCTCACTTCAGAGCTGTGGCCATGGCCATGACAGCTTCCCCTAACCTCAGGTTGCCCTCTAGGGATTTGAAGCTCACGTCTTTAGGCTTAAACACTAGAACAGACCCTTTCGGGGTAGAAAACAGAGTATCAGCTAACATTTTTGGAGCATTTCACATCCACCCTCTGGGGTGGGTATTAAAAGTCCCAATTTACTGATGAGGAAATAAAGGTTTCAAGTGGCAGAGATGTGAATCTGGGCTTTCTCCGCTGTCTGCCTCCTCCCACCATCTTGTCACACAACGAGTGTATTAAGATCTCCATTATACTGTGCACGTGGCAGAGAACTGACCTACACAACAATTTAAGACTTCATGATGGAGTTTTACTGTTTTTCTTTCTAAAGAAAGGAGGGTTTTTAGGTGATTACTAACCTCACACTGTTGTCACTCACAGCTCATTTTCTGTTTAATTGGATCTCTCCTTCCCCAGAGAAGATATGGAGGCATAAGCCACTCCCAGTCAGTCAGTGGTGAAGTGGGGCCTTAAGCTCAGGGCTCCTTCCAGGCCACAGGCCATAGGCTCATGCCAATCACCCCTCCCCACTCCCTGCTGAGGGAACCAGAGCAAGGTAAGTCCAGTCCCTTAGATCAAATGGACCTAGGGACAAAATGCAGGTGGGAAGCAGCTCTACATTGACACGGACCCTGGGACCTGGGAAACCCTGTGGCTAGGCCACCCCAAGAGACTCTGCTGTACCCAGAGACCAAGCCTCCCTCCTGTCATCCTAGGATGTGGACATAAGAAGAAAAAGGAGTCACTCTATCCCCAAGCCTCCATTCTTCCTTTTAGGATTTATTCCCTCTACTCAGTCCCCACTTTCCCTCCCTAGTCCCAAACCCTGGCTTCCCCCTGCCTAAGTGACTACAGCTACTTCTGGCAGATCTTCTGCATTGAATCCCCAGCCCCTCCTCCTGCATACCAGCCAGTAGCAGAGTGGTTAAGAGCTTATGCTGCATCTCCCCATAATCTCTTCATCCAGTCTCCACCCACCATTCATGTTTTTGGATCATGCTCTTTAGTAGCCCAATTCCAAATGGAACTTATAATTCTATAATTCCCTCCAACAGTTTCACTGTCATTTCCTCCCTTACCCAGCTCAGAGTCCATGAGTCATCATTCTGATCACTTCTTGCATATACTTGGACTCTCTTCTTTTCTTCCACTGATTCCACCTGGCTAAACTTGAACCCTGGTTAAATCCAACTCCCCACCTGCTCTGTGCCTGCGACTGAGCAGCTGAATGTGGCAGGACAAAAGTACAACAGCGCTGACTGGTCTCAAGATCCATGACCACTTCTTCAAACGGGCCCTTAGGCAACCCCACACCACCTGTCGGGTCCATCACATACTCTTCCGCTCTCCTAAGGGACCATTTCATACTTTTCTAAATACTCATTGGGTGAGTCAGTTTCCTACCATAAAAAAATGGGGAAAATCACATAGATTTCATAGGGCTTTGGTAAGGATTGAGTGATATGCATATCAGGTGCTTAGCACAGAGCTATATAGATATAAAGTGCTCAAGAGAATGGTACTTCTTATCATCATCATTTCCCCAAAGCGGGGCTCTACTCAAATCCCTTCCCTGATTGAGGATCTATCATGAAACAATTATGCTCAATTTATAGAGGAGTCAATGGAGGCTTAGAGAAGATCGGTAACTTTACATGGCTTATGAACAAAGTTGAGATTTGAACCCAGAAGTGACCAAACTCCAGAGCCTGAGCCCTTCACCTCCATGCTCTGCTGCTTATGGCACCAAGTCCAACCTTCTGAATCCAGCTGAAGACTTTAAGTTCTTAAGTTCTATTTCTGAGCCAACCTGTCCACCCTTCTTATTCTTCCCTCTCCTGGGAGACAGTACAGAAAAGTGGGCTTTAGTCCTCCCCCCTTGAATGTGCCCCATGCCCTCTGCTATCTGGACTTTGTAGGCCTCCTCAGCCTGAACTATTACTTCCCCACATCTGCCCCAAACTTTCCAGCTCTCCTACACAACGCCTGTCTCCTCCAGCGGTGAAATACCCGCTGATGCCCAGAGATCCCTTCTTTCTCTGAACAACTCTGTACCAGGCCTGTCTCATACTGCTTCATGCTTCATCATAAAGACTGCAGCTTTTGCCCCTCCCTCCTCAGTGTCTCATAAAGAGTAGGTAGGAGCTCAATGGATGACCTCACTGAATCAGAGTCAGAAGGAAAGCACTGTGTTGGAAACTGGAAACCCTGCAGTTTCCATCAGGGAGCAGGGCAGAGGTGGGGTGGGGCCTGATTCCCACCCACTGCAGCAAACCAGTCCCTCACTGTACCAGCAGGCCAGGGCTCACCAGCTGGGCAAGCTTTGTGGCTAACTGGTACCAAGTGTTAGCAAAGACAGGATACATGTGTGTGTGAGGGGTTGAGGGTGACACTTGGCTATCTCTGGAGGGGTATTCTGAATGTGGCAAAAAAGCTGACACCAGAGCTATCATTGTCCTTTAATTCCAGGAGTTAGAGAGGTTTCCCTTTGACATAAAGTCAAAGAATCTCCAGTCTAAAATTTCATTGTACAGATCGGAAACTAAAGCTCTATTACTTAAGCTGGGTCACAGCAAGTTCATGAGTGTTCACTTTATTCTTCTCTAAACTGTACACATTTTGTTTATGTATTTCATAATAATAATTACTGAAGGCTTAGGGAAGCTAAATGACTTTCCTGAGATCACCTAGGGAAGAAGACCCTTCACATCAATCAATATCAGGGATTCCCAACCCAGGATAAGGTTGAATTGTCCAAAAGGATAGAAATTGGCAGTGTGGTAGTTAAGAGCATGGGCTTCGAGTCAGACAGAACGGGGTCTGAATCTAGGCCTGCTACTTCCTGGCTGTGTGAATTTGAGCAAGTTACTTAACATTTCTGAGCCTCACTTTCTTCATCTGTAAAATGAGGACAGTAATACCGACCTCACTGGGTTGTGAGATGTAAGTGAGAAATTAAATGCAATATAGCATACTTAGTTAAGGACCTCATGTAAACCTTATTTTGTTGAATTTAAGACCCCAACAATTGTAAGATGCATCCTTATTTCAGAGAATATGTGCATCTTAGAATTGATGAAATATAGTAATAAATACTCAATATACAGCAACTGTTAGCATCACCACCAGTATCACAAATGAAGGCTACCGGCTCCTAGGATCCCCACAAGGGACAAGCAGAGAAGTGCGCCTTGTGAGGTGGCAACGCTCACCTGCCCTACCCCCACACACTCCCCGGCTTTGGCCTCGACTTACCTTTCTTTCCATTGTTGGAGGGTGTAGACTTCCCACTGTCCGAGTTCAGCTCAAAAACCCGTAAGTCTGTGAGTACCTCCTCCCTCAGAGTCTCTACTCTGGCTGGAGGGCGGGGCTCTGGGCCGGTGGGGCGGCTAGCAGGGGTGTGGGGTTTGGACTGAGCTAGGGGTGGGGGTCCAGTCTCGCCCACATCCACGGCCAGGCCCTGTTCCTCCAAAGATGCCTCTAGCAGCTTTTGGGACAGGTCCTTGGGCAGCACTGGTGCCTCAGGTGCAGTGGCAGGTTTGGCAATCTGTGTCACGAGGGAGATGCTCTCACTGCTCTCCGATGGAGTCACTTCTGTTGGAGGCTCAGCTGGGGTCACCAGATTATTTTCACAAGGACTCCAGGGGCCAGGTCCTCCTTCAAGGGATGTGGAAGTTTTGGCCACAGGGACCTTTGCCTCTTTTGGAGATGTGGGTGAAATGCCCACAAGCTCCTCTGTAAAGACAGAAAGGCAGGGAAAGAGGGCAGTGTACCTGGTCAGCCCCAAGACAACCCTGGAGCTCTCTGAAGACAAACCTCAGGTTCCTGCCCAAGTTTAGTCTGATCCAGACTAAAGGGTGCCAGTTGCCCCACCCCCACCCCATCATGGTTCTTCTGCAGATACTCCCTGTTGGTTAAAGTCTCTCCTACCTGTGGGGCCTAGCACACGTCTGGTGGGCATTAGGCTTGTAGCAACACAGCTCAAGACGGTTCAGGTCAGGCTCTGCTACATTCTAGGTGTATGATCTTGGGCAAGGTACTTAACTTTTCTTTAACTCACCTGCTTCAATTTGTAATGAGGGATAATGGAGTTGTGGTAAGGACTATACATGTAAAGCTTTTCGTACAGGTTGGGCATATAATACAAGGATTTAATAACTGTGTTAATATTCTATCATGCAGGCTCCAACACACAGTCCTAAGCTGAGGCAGAACAGCTGAGGATCCCGGTAGGGGATGCTCAGCTCCCTCCCTACGCCAGTGGTTCTCAAACCTGGCTAAGCATTAACATTATGAGGGTAGCTTGTTAAAAATACAAGTTCGGCCACATCCCCAAAGTCTTATTGGGAAGTAGGGGAAGGGAATCTGGCATTTCAATAAGCGTCCTGGGTGAGTGTGAAGTAGCTGGTCCATGGGCTGGTAGGGAAATCTGCTGCAACTGACACATGTGATTTCTGTACCTAAACCTGGGATTCCACCAGCCTTGGGAAACATCTCATTGTTAGCTCAGCCCATCCTCAGCATGCACAAACACTGTCCTCATTCCCTACTCTTCCCTGGGGTGCCTAGTCTCGCCAGGCTCAGAGAGAGTGGCCCAGATAGTTCCCCCACAAGCAGGACCTGTTACTTGCCCATCACCTCTCAATACCTCTTACCTTCCTCCTCCTCCCAGCCAGGCTCTTCAGAGATGCTCTGTTCTGCCCGCTGCTTCAGGGCATCCCTCCGGGCCTGCTCCTAAGTGTAGGGGAGCAGAGGCCAGGAGCAGTCAAGGCACCCTCTTCCAAGACCCTTGTCCTGACCCCAGAACTCGTAGTACTCTGTGCCCCTTCTTCCCTCAACAAAATCCAGCCTTCCTTACTTCCCCCAGGGCTGAGTGGAGTACCTCCGTGGGCTAGGCCAGCATACCTGCTCTAGTTGATGGACTTTATAGAAATATCGATGCCAGAATTCTGAATGGGAAACAGCTGCAGGGACCTGGAGGGAGGGGACAGCGGAGATGAGACTTTGGGAGTGGTTGTACGGGGTCTGCGTCCCCAGCCTTATCAGCCTGCTCCCAGCTGCTCTGGATTTCAGATGTGGTAAGTGGCCAAGCAGTGATTTTCGGAGCACTTCCATCCCCCTAAACCCACCTTCCTGGCCCAGCTTGGCCAAGGAAGGAGAAAAGAACTCCCATCAGGCTTTGCTGGCCCTTCTATTTCTGCCATGACTGCCAGAAGCCTGGGGAATCAGCATCCCCCCAAGTGGATTCTTGGCTCAGGACCTGGCTGGTCTGGCTCTACAGGGTCCCTCACTGCTCTCTAGGACCAGCTGACTACTAAGTGACTCTGGACATGTCCCTCCCACTTCCCGACACCTCAAGGCAGGAGCTGGCTGAGGTCCTGCCAGCTGAGCCCTCACCATCTTGGTGTAGAGGGCCCGGATGGAGGGGCTGCCTACAAGGAGCTCTGAGATCTCCCCCTTCTTCTCCTCCAAGCAGAACTGGGAAAGCCAGGCATCAAACAGTTCCGGGGGCCCTGCAGAGGGACAGACATCAATGGTCAGTTCCCTGGGTCCAGGGAAAGAACTGGGCCTACAGAAAACACACCTAATCCTGGACATGGACAATAAGGAAAGCTTAAGGTTTTTTTCAAAACCATTTGGCCTAAGGTGGGAGGTCAGGCAGGGTGAAGGGGTGGGTTGGCCTCACTGATACCAGGGAACAGCATGTAAGTGATCTCCAGAAGGCGCTGCAGTCTCCATTCTTTCTTGTGCCTGCCTGCTTTTCAGCCCACTGCACCTGGCTTCTGAATGCCCTCCTCTCTGAAACAGCTGTTCACAGGCCATCAGTGACACCATGTTGCCAGATCTGATGGCTACTTCTCTGTCCTCTGTCATGTAACCATTCTCCAGTTTCTGACCCTTGGGAGCCACTGCCGAGCTCTGAAGCCATCTTCTCTCCTGGCTTCTCACTCTTTTGTGATTTTCCTCCCACTTCCCTAGTTGTTCCATCTGAGTCTTCAATGGGGTCCTCTTTTTGCTTTCCTTTACTTCTCTCTTCTCATTCTCTGTTTTCTCCCAGGATAACTTCCACTAAACCACGAGTCTCAACCTCTCCGTCCCACTGACGATTCCTCAGTCTGTCTTTGCAGTTCAGGCTCCCTTTCTGGGCTCTAGATCCAGAGGTCCAGGTGTCCCCTGGACATGTCCACCTGCACAGGTGCTGGAAACCCAATGTGTGCCCATTTTCTTCTCTCCCCAACCTGTCCCACCCAGTTATCCACTGGAAACCTGGGGGCCATCCTAGACTCCTCCTTTATCCAATCACTCTGGATTCCACTTCCTCAGTTTCTCTTCCATGCACACCTTTCTCGTCATTCCACCCGCCACTTCCTAGGTGTTGGCCTTACCTCTGACACGCAGATTCCTATCAAGCCTCCTAACTGGTCTTCTTGTCTTCTGTCTCTCCCTCTCTATTTCACCCTTCACAACAATACCAGAGGCTCTTTCAATAGTTCTCTATGGGAAGGCTTTTTAAGCTAGGGTCCAAAGATGGGCTGCAAAGGGTCAAAGAATTCCCATACTGCACATAAAACTTTTTGGAGAAAGGGCTCGTCATTTTTAAAGGCCTTTGTGACTAAAAAAACTGTTAACCACTACTTTGAGCCTTTTAGGACACAATTCAAACTGCTTAATCTGGCTCCCACCAGCAGCTCTCACTGCCTTCAGCCCCCACACGCACCTTTCAATCCAGCCTTCTCAAGTGCCAGGTGTTCCCTGTCCCCTCTGGACCTTCAAATGCCCTGTTGCCATGCTTGAACACCATTCCCCTACTTCTAAAAGTAGAACGAGTTTACTTCTAATTCATCTTTAAAACCTCAATTCAAGTGTCCCAGCCTAGGTTTCCCAGGCTGGGGGCTCTCTCTCTGGGTTCCCACTGCTCCCATCTTTCTGTGGAAGCAGTCGCTCCATCTCTACTAGCTTTGCTTTATTCACTGTTTCCTGTTTCTCTCTCCTAATAGCAGGTTCTTGGAGGTTTGGACCAGGTTGAGGGTTTGACTAATTTCTGATCTCCAGTTCCCAGACCAGGGCTTGATGCATGGCAGACACATAGCAAAGAGGTGCTGAAGGGAAGGGAGGCAGGGCAACAGGGCTGAGAGGGAGCCCGAGCTGAGGCTGACGGGTGGGGATGGAGCAAAGCCTCTGCAGACGGGGATGAAGACACTCTGGGTTCAGGGAGCAAAAGGGACCATCAAGCTATCCCACCAGATGTAAGGTACACACTAGCCCCACTTTGGTCCCTCTACACGGGGTACCTGGCCACTGCTGCCAGAGACAAACAGGGTGCACAGCCCAGACCCCCTTGGTCTCCCTGCCCTATAGTCCACCCCCTCACTGCTACCCCCTCACCATCTGGTTCATTGCAGTAGGTTGCTGGGTCTGACTGCAGGCTGTAGAGGCGAGCCTATAAGAAATAGAGAAGGGAACAGAAATTCTGGGGTGCTGGGCATAGAAAGCACCCCCTGTCTGCCAGAGTACCCAATCAACCACAACCGAGCTTCTTTCCTGTTGGCTACCACAGCCACAGAGCACTTGCCAATTAACACTGTGGCTAGGGAGTAGAGCACTGGGCTAGGAGTCCAAAACTGCAGCTCCCAGAAAAATGGTCTTTCACCCAGTATTCCATCTCTGGGAACTGTGTAAGCAGGCTAAAAAATTAAATGTATAAAATGCTTTTGAATTATGTGAAATGTGAAACATGTTAGTGTAAGGATATTAGTAAAGCCCAAATTTATGGTCAAATTTTGAAATAATGTAACTCCCCCAAATTAAAACCATTCATCAAGAATTTCTTAATTTCAGGACCCACAACTAAAAATATACAACTATGTACCAGGGGGCTTTGGGGGGAAAAAGGAAAAATAAAATCTTTAAAAAAAAAAAAATTTCTTAATTTCATACTCAATCTGCCAAGTGAACTGTAAGCTGTGTTCCCATTAGGGCCACAGGAGGCAAACTTCAGCCGGTAAACAGAAAGGCCCACCTTTCCGCCTCAGCATTACGTGAAGTAGCGGCGGGTGTCTGCATCAGGACTTCAGCAAGTGGTTGTGGTGACTGACTATTATAATTTAAAATTCTATAATTTAAAAATGTTCACAATTCCACTCAAATGTTCATTAAATGGTAGTGCTAACACTAGTGCTGAAAAACAGGCTTGAAAAATCAGTACACTTGGAATGGAAATTCAGTATGGTAAAATGCTACGAAGAAGGCCCAACTGTGAATTTAGGAGAAAACACTCCATGAAATACGAGAAGTAACGATGGGAAAATAAAACGCGGTAGAAATATACTACCATTGTTGTTGATTTCAGTGCTTTGAAGACATTCTCCCTCCACACATTTATTTTTATTGGAAATTAGTCTTAAATAACCCAAATGTGGAGAAGATCATGCCGGTAAGATGCTCCCTGCAGCATTCCCTATTATGGTTAAAAGCTGAAAGGAAGCCAAATGTGCGACCCTAGGGAAATGACTGAATAAATTATGCTGTATTCACTTGTAAGAATCTAAAGACATTAAAAAGCGTGATGCCTAGGAAAGATGGTAATAGTTTATGGCTAAATTTTTTTTAAAGCAGGTACAAACTCCCATGTATAAAGTGCCTTTTTTGTTAAAAAGAAAAAACCCAAACTCTCTCTACCAATGTTTGCAAACAAAAAGAAATGGAAGGTTATACACCAAGAAATCAGTGGTTCTCTTTGAGTGATGGGATTATGAGCCTAGAAATACTTATCTTCCTGCTTATTGGTATTCTCCAATTGAGTTATGTACCTATATTTACTTTTTAGCCTGAACATGTCTTGCTTTTGTGAGTACAGGTTAGAAGCTAGAGCCCAGTGCTGTTAAGCATGTAGTGAATTGCTGGTGCATACCTTGGTGCCATCATAGGGCTCAGCTGTGCCAGAAGGCGTGCCCATCAGGGTGATGACATCACAGTCGATGGTTTTGTCCGGTGAGGGAGCAAAGGCATCGGAGATCACCCCTAGGAAGTCAGACAACCCCTTCTTCATTTTCTCTGTTGCTCCTGAGGAGCCTTCAGTCTGCAGAGAGAAGCCAGCAGAGGAAGCAAGCAGCCCAGAAGCGGGCTGCAATCTAGGGGTGTGGGGGATGGATGGGTGAAGTATCATCAGAGGCAAAAATGTACTGTGCTTGTGGGGACCGGAGAAGTGCTCACGACCTCTCACCCCATCTCTCGGGCCAGAGAAGGCGAGGGAGGCAGCCAGGGTCCCCATCCCCAAGATGGGGTGCAGAACAGGGCCAAAGCAGGCCTGTGTGTCAGAGCAGAGCTCCCTAACTCGCTGTTGCATCAAAATTTCAAGGCCAGTCAGGTTGATCGAAAATTGACAGGAGAGGATCCATGTCATAGACATTCAGTGAGGAAGAGGACCCATGGGTAGAATGATGGGAAAGGTACTAGCTTTGGAGTCAAACTTGGATTTGAATGCCAACTCTTCTACTTGTTGGTTATGAGACCTAAACCTTGAGTCTCAGTCTCCTTATCTGTAAAATGTGGATAAATCTACTTCCTTCAGAGGGCTGCTGTGAAGATTAAAAGAGATAAGGCATGTACAATGCCTGGGATGTAGCAAACATTTAATAAACAGCAGTCTTATATTATTATAATTTCATCATCATCGCTCAGGAAGTAGAGTATTTTGTACGAAACAGTGGAGAAATATGGGCAGGATGAGAAAAGCTGGCCCTGCCTAGAGGCAAACCTGGGACCAGCTGAGGGCCAATGCATGGACCCCCTAGAAGGGGCAAGTGGGACATCAAGCTTGAGCCACACTGGTCAGAATGCCCTCAAGCAAGCTGGGATGGGATGCTGAGAGACAGGGCTAGGTTCTAAAAGCCTCATGGAAAACTGTAATATTTACTCCTGATTAGGCTGCCCAGGCATTTTAAACCTAGAACCTGTCATATCGCCTGGCACATGCTGGCACAGGTATATAATCATATTTGTTGAATGAAAAAAAGGAACAAACAAATGAAAGAGACAAGTGGTGTCTGTGCTACTGGCTGGACTTAAGCAGTTCAGCAGGATTGCTATTTGTCATTCATACTCATCAGTAGCTGTCGTTAGCAGGCAGACAGCATTTAATATGAAGATTCAACCAAAGAAGCTTGGCTAAAAAAACTCCAAAACATGTCTTTTATATCATGACCTCTAATCACAAGGCAATTGATTTAGCTGGTGATCAAATGAAGAAACTGCAATCTGTTCCCATTCTAAAGCAGAAGCTGTAATACACAATCAGTAAACTGCACTTCATCGGAAACTGGAGACCTCCAGGGCTATCTCTGACCACACACAATTTTCACTCTCCACACTGACTTTAGAATCGAACTCCTCTCTCACGAGCAGATTCCATTATCCAGCTCTGATTAATAAAAACAGGGCCATAACAATCTAAGTTGACACAACCTTTCTGGAGGGTAGTTTTGCAATAGATATTAAAAGGCCTAAAACTGCACTCACCCTATCATCCCTCTCAATATTTTATTATTAAAAAAAAAAATTAAGGGCGAAGATTTAGTAATCAGAATGTTCACTGTAGTTCTGTTTACAATACTGGAAAAAACCAAAATAGGAAACTAGGAACTGGTTAAATCCACATAACAGAATACCATGCTATTTATGATGCTGGAGAACGAGGTTGGCAATGATTAAGTCAAAAAGTAGGTTACAAAGTAGGTATTCAGTTGATTCCAGTTTTGAAAAAGAAAGTGTACATATGGGATATACTCTCCAAACATTAACAGTAGTTATCTGTGGGAGATGGAATTACGGGTGTCTCTAGGTCTGTCTTTCTTTCTTTTACTTATCTGTACTTTCTAAACTGTCTACATTGAATGACTTTGCTAATAGGAAAACATCTGCTAAAACAATATAGAAGTGGGAAAGCTCATTATTACTAAATATATGTAGTTTGTTTGCTTGACAAACACAATTCTTTCAAAACGGGAGCCTATGGGGAAAACAATCACCTAACTGAAGAATGGTTGGGAGCACCCCCCACGGTTCCAGGGCAGGTCAGGTTGCAAGGGACAGTCACTTGGAGGGTGTGGGAGTACTCACAGCTAGCTTCTCCTTGACCACACTGGCCGTAGCTGCAATGGTGCAGGCTGTGTCATGCTGCACCACCTGGGTAAACTCTGTCAGGTCCCGCTTCATGAACTCCAAGGCTTCGGAGGACTACGGGAAGACAGAGGGATGACAGCGCCAGCTGGCTCCACCACCCTTTGTTCCCGTTCCCTGTGCTTCTTCAGTACCAGACAGACACATGGAAAACTCAAGTGACAGAAGCCTCGGCTCAGAAGACAGTGCTTACTTGTCTCCATTCTACAACCTGGGGTTACCTGACAGCAGAGAGCACAGAACTTCCTGCCGCAGAAGCACAGGGACTGAGTCTCAGCCCAGACACTTAGGGACAAGCTATGTGGCCATGAGTAGCTCTGGTGAAGGCCCTGGCTTTCTTCTACACAATGAGGGAGGTGGACTAGCTCAGCGGTTCTCAAGAGCAGACCAGGGAAGAGGGCACATACAGTCTGAAAATAAAGCAGGCTTTGATATACTGCTTTGATATGCTTTAAGTCATGATACTGGTTTCAAACTTCAAATAACATGAAAAAAAATGTGTGATTTTTTATCTAAAGAAAGCACTTCTATTTTTACTTTTTTTGCTTCAAGGAAATTCCGTTGAAATATGAGGCAGTATATGAAATTATTTGTCTCAAGGTTTTAATGAACATGTTACATCAGTAACAGCAATAGTTTAGAATGCTTTTATGAGTAATTCTTCAGAATTGAATACCAATAAAAAGGTATGTGATTTTGACATTCCACAAAGGGGGTGTTAAGACAAATACTGGACCGGATTCTCTGAGGGCTTCCTGGTTCCATCATTCCAGGGTTCTATTCATCCACAGAGCTCCTCTGGACAGAACCGATATTTGCTTCTTTTGGACCAATCTCTTCTCACTCTGCACTCAGACCAAGATTGAGAGAGCAGGCCCTCAGCTCTTGTCTAAGTCTGGCCCTATCTTCACCCACTCTAGGACACCTTCCTGGACTATCTCTCTGTTCACCCCTGCAAGCCCTCTCATTTTACAAAGGGATAATCACCTGCATTTTTTTAAAACATGTTTTTGGGTTTTCTGGTGGTTTTCTTCTTTGGGGAAGGGCCTGCCTAGTTTTTATCAGCCTGGGAAGTCTCTGAATGGGACAGTCTCATCAATCAGCCAGAGGCTTCTCTCGGGGTGGGACTCATGCCTCCATTTCAGACTCAGGACTCCTTAACTGGGCTGGAGGGGTCATTTATTAATTTGCTTTCTCCATCCACACTGCCATCACCTTAGTTCAGGCCAAGCTACTCTTTCCTCTGGACTCCTCCAAGGTTGCATCAGATACCTCTACTACGTTCTCCTCTTGACACCAGTGGAAGCTTTGTAAGTCAGGGCAGACCATGTTAGCCCTGCTTTACACTCTTCTGTGGTTATACAGTATCCTATGAGCAAGCATAAAATCTCTACCAGGCACTTACAGGGCCTATGTAATCTCACGTCTGGGAGTGTCTCATCCCCTAACACTGCACCCCTCGCTGAGCTCCAGCTGGCCTTTCTCAAGTTCCTCAAATGCTCTAGCATCTTCCCAACCGAAGGTTGTCTTTATACATCATTTCTTCTCCTTGACATACAGTTCAAACTCTTCCAAACAAACAAGCGAGCAAACACAATGAATGAACCCTTTCATCTCGTTAACTCCTGTTCTGCCTTCGGATCTACACTTAACTGTCACTTCCCTGGAGAAGCTTCCCTGATGTCACCAACAGGCTCCCTTGCTTCATGTTCTCAGGGCACCTGCGCGTTCTCCCTTAACATTTACCATACTTCGGACTCACGATTACCCGTTCTATGTCTATCCTCCTGGACGATCTGTGAGTTCCATGAACACAGAGCCCATGTGTTTGTTCACTGATGCTTTCCCAGTGTCTGACAGAGCACCTGGCATAAAGTAGGTGCTCAGAAAATGTTTGTTAAATTTACATGTACCAGGGCAATTTTAATTACATACCATTTGCATGATTATTTGATGAATGGTTGTCTCCCTCACTAGACTGTGAGCTCTGGGGGGACAAATATGAACAGCCATGGTGCTTGCCCTCAAGAAAGTCACAGTCTACTGGGGAAAATGCTCACATAATAGCGCTGATGTTCAAGGGCAGAGTGGGGACCGGTGTATTATGGGGAGGACGGAAAGACTTGGTGAGGGGGGGCCTGGACTGCATTCTAAAGAATGAGCAGGAGTCAGCTAAGGAAGCTGGGCATGATGAGGCATGGGGTTTACAGAGGCCTACAAGCATTTCAGTCCTATGGAATATAAAAGGTGAGGCACAAGTGCTGGAGGATAAAGCTGGAGAGGTTGCAGAGGGTGGCTCCACAACCATGAGGAGCCACCAAAGGCCTGAAGAAGGTGGGGCATGATGAAATTTGCATTTCTGATAGGTCACTCCAGTGACTGCCAGGGAGGATGGAGTGACAAGAATGACAAGATTACAAGTGGGAGGAAGACTGGTCCAGAGGCTCTTGCAATAGCACAGGAAAGAAAACAAAATGTGAATAAGGGCAGTGCTGATAAGGATGAAAGGAAGGCGCTGGTTCAAGAAAGATTAGGCAAAAAAGGTGGATGTGAGTAGATGTGAGTCAGAGGGCAAGAAAAGAGTCAAGGAAGAGCCACTGGCTACTAAAACAGGTGACTGGGCAGATGCAGTGCTGCCAGCTGAGAGAAAATGCTGAAGTGGGTTGAGAGAAAAGATGACAAGAACCTTGGTCACGTTGAATCTGTGGTAACTGTGGGATATCCGGGACAGTTGTCCAGCAGGAGCTATTCTCAAAGACTAAAGCTCAGAGAAAAGGATTAAGTCATCCTAACATAAAAGTGGAGAAGGTCCTCCAGGAAGTTTGCAAAGTGAACAGAGTGGTGGGCTGAAGGCAAGGCCCCTCAAATGTCACCCTTAAGGGGCAGAAAGAGGAAGAGGAACTCATGAAACAGTCAGGGAAGGAGAAGTACATGGAGAACTGAGAGAGACTCATGTCACAGAAACCAAGGGAGTAGAGTTTCAAGAAAGAGGGAGTGATCACTAGTGTCAAATGCAGCCGAAAGGTCCAGGAAGATAAGGGCTGAGAACCACCCACTGGATCTGGCAAGTGGTAGGTGAAGCTGACTGTGCATAGAGATAAGTTTAGATGTGGTGGCTTCAGGGATGGGGAAGAAGAGAGATCATGCTGTTGACTTCAAATTTTAAAAAGCAGGAGGTGAATTTGTCTCCTGGAAGTAAAACAGGAAGTGGCCGAACAGGGGACTGGAGGGAAAAGTTAGGGTTGGGGAGTTTCTGAAGGCAAGGGGAAGAGAAGCAAATTAGAGACAAAAAGCTTGTTGGGGGATGCTCAGGCCCAGACAAGGCTGGGGAGGCTGTAGTGGGGCCAAAGAGCAATGTGACTTTCTCCACCAGTGTCTGTGAACAAACACAAACACACACACACACACACACACACACACAGACACACTATAGGAGGGGGTAAGGAGCACAGGAAGGCAGACTCTAGCACCGTCTCAGAGCTGTAGTTTCTGGGGCACTGTATGCTAAGGGTGCAGGGGAATCGAAGGTGCTGGGAACTGACTGGCCCAAACGGAGCCAGGATGGGAAGGGAAGGAGGCAAGGCCAGGGAAGCACTGAAAGACCAAGAAAAAAATGGAAAGAAAAGTGGACTGGTGGTGCTTATAAGGTTTCTCCATCATCTTCAGCACTTAATAAAAATAGCTAATGCTTATATACTACTTACTGTGTGCTAGGTATTGTTCTTGGTGCTTTACATATGTTATCATTTAATCCTCACAACGATACCATCAGGCAGGTGTTATTAGTATTCCCATTTTACAGACGAGGAACTGAGGCCTAGAGAGGTTATATAACAAGCCTGGATTCAGGTAAGAGTAAGAAGCTAAGAGAGGGAAATTAAGCCTTCTCTTTCTGAATGGGGAATTGTCAAAAGCAGAAACAACACCTGTACCCCTGCTTCACAATGGGAGTTCCCCCAAGAACAAAGACGGAAGGCTAACCAACTATCTATTTTTCATGAGTTATGGTAAATCCAACCTTGAGGGAAACACACAGCAGGCCCTCACACAACGCTTGCTGAATGAATGTCAGACTCTCCTTCTAGGAGATTGTTCAACAGGCAGCAAGCTACTGTGGAGTCTTTTCTATTAAACCTCAGTGTGAGATTCTCTCTCTTAGTCCTCATCAACCACATAAACAGCTCGGGACAGTCTCAGATTTGCTGGGCTGGAGCTGAGGCTGTTCAGGAGCATGCAGGTGGGAGGAGGAATAAAAACGCTCCCAGAATAGAGGACTGATTTAACTGAGGTCAGAAGCCTGGTGGCGTCCGCCCTGAAGCAGAACTCACCCCAGTTGCTTGAGGTAAACAGTAATTGACTTTTTTCCAGAATTCCGCTGGGCTGGTTTTCACAAACTAGCATGGAATGAAAGAGAGACAGACAATGGCATTGTGCACTGGAAGAGCCAAGCCTCACTCATCCCACAGGGACTGCTGTCTCCCTCCTAGACTGTGAGCTTTGTGAGTCCCAGGATGGCATCTGTCTGGCTAATTTCTGTATCCTCAGGACCTGGCAGAGAGCGCTGGCTGTGACACACACTCTAATATTTGAATGACTATAGGAGTAAGTTTCTATTGCTAGAATTCTTTTTCTTCAAGGCCTAGGTCAAATGTTCTCTCTTCTATGAAGCTGTGCTCTTTCCTACGGATTCCTAAGAAAGGGTCGCTCCGGCCTTTAAAACAATCTTTATTTCACTGTGGCTAGTGTCACACCGGTCTGAGTCGGGGTCTGTCCTCCTGTAGACGGATAGGGGCGGCCTCATCCCTGAGGCCCGGCGCCCACACAGGTCGGGCGGGGCAGCACACACCAGGCTGCAGTGAGGCGGCGCGGGGCCCTGCGGAGGAAGGGCGCCGGCCCGGCTTACCTTCTCCTTGACTGCCTGGTAGCTCTGCTGCAGCCAGCTCCGCCACCATCCCACGTCCTCCCTGTGGAAGACAGACACATCTGGCGGCTCTGCGGTGTGACTCCTGCCCGCGCAACGATCGGGTCTCAGTTTCCCCCTCTGATGTGGCCCGCGGGGCCGAGGTTTCCCAGACCGCTTCCCCACCCGCTCACACTGCGGCCCCACCCCGCCTTTTCAGCTCCGTCCACGCCCGCGCTGGCCCCCTGTGTCCCACGGGGACCCTGGCCCAACACCCCAACCCTTGGAGAATTCAGGCCTCAACGCCCGAGAGCTAGATGACGGGCTCACCCTTCCGCCATCTTGCCTGCATGACATCACCACTATTTACTGAACTTTGACTTCCGACACGGCACCTCCCCCTCAAGCACCGCCCCGGAGCGCTCGGCCCAATCCTGGCGCCGACACCGCCCTCAGCCCAATCCCCGCCCCGCTCCATCATTAGGCCCCGCCTCCCAGAGCTCGGTCCGGTCTTCCAGAGTTTGCCCTTAAGCTCCGCCCCTGAACGCTCTGTCCAATCCCTACTCACTTCTGTCCTCAGGCCCACCCCCAAGCGTTATCCCCACCCCCTCCAACCTCGAATCTTTATAGGTATCACCTGACATCCGATACGGTGGCCGCTGTGGGCCACGGTCGGCCCCCTGGTTGGGGCGGTGGCGAACAGGGAGCAGAGGGGAGGAGGGCAGGGAGCCGGGCCGGAGCTCGAACGTCTGGATCCCGGAGCGCAGGGATAGGACCGCCCCCCTTTGTGAAACCAGCGGCGTAGCCGCTGCTTGGGGTCCCCTTTGGCTAATTCAACAAGCGCAGACTGCGGGGCTCTGGGCCAGAGTTTGGAGGTGTATGGAGAAAAATTCAGAGATGTCTTCGACGCAGCCTTTGGAAGGGCTCTCAGGATACTGGGAAGACAGACACATTCAATTCCCTCAACTCTTGGCCGCCCAACTCAGAACAACGCGAGCTGGAAGCGGTCGGGAGAAATCCGGAGACAGCCTGGAGGAGGGAGACTGAATTGTGAGAGAGAGGGGGACTTTCCGGAAGAGGAGGCTTCCACTGGTTTTACTGCCTCAAATGCTACCCCCATACGTTGCACTGGATCCCATCGCCTCTTGTCTGTTTAAGAGCGTAGCTTTAGCGGTTCTCTCCGCCCCCCCCCCCCCCCCAATTCTGTCTTTCCTCTTTACAGGATTATTCCTGTCATCATACATGCTGTTATTTCTCCCATCTTAAAAAGCATGCAAACAAAAACCAACCCTCTCTTGATCCTACACCATTTCTCTACTCCCCTTTACAGCAAAACTCCTGAAAGAGTTGCCTGTACTCACTGTCTCAACTCCCCACTCCTCCCATTCTCTCTGGAACTCACTTCAGTCAAGGTTTTGTCTCTCCACAATCCTTTGAAATAACTTTTGTTAAGGTGCCAAGAACAATGGCCAGTTTTCAGTCCTTATCTTGCTTGAACCATCAGCGTCTGATTTGACTCCGTCACTTTCCTCCCCCTCCACTTTCCTCGCTTGACTTCTAGGACACCATGTGCTGTGACTTTTCTTCTGCCTGGCATTTCCTTCTTAGTGTTCTTTGCTGTTTTCTCATCAACCTTTTGTTGCTGGAATGTCCCAGGGCTCAGTCTTGACCTCTTTTTCGATGTCTATAATCATTCCACTGATGATCTCATCAAGTCTCATGATTTTAAATGCCATCTATACACTGACTACTCTCAAATTTTCTATTCAACCCACACAACTTCTCTGAACACCAGGGTCATCATCTCTATTTGGATGTATAATAGGCATATTAAGTTTAACATGTCCCCGAACTCCTGATGTATCTACCTCAACTTCCCACAACCTTCCTCATAGCTGCAAATGGCAACCTCATCTTTCCAGTTGCTCAAGCCAAAATCCAGGAGACATCCTTGATTCCTCATTTGCTTTCACTCTCCAGAGCAAATCCAGTTGGTTGTACCTTTAAAACAAAACCAGAATACCAGAATCCAGTCTCTTCTCACCACCTCCACTGCTACTATGTAGTTCCAACCCACCGTCATCTCTCACTTGGATAAGTGCAAGAGCCTCTTAACTGGTATCTCTGTGTCTGCTCTTGCCTTCCTATAGTCTAGTCTTCATTCATCCTGAAAGTAATCTTTTAAAAAACATAAGATGGTGGGAATGTAAAATGGTGCAGCTGATGTGGAAAACAGTATGGCGGTTCCTCAAAAAAATTAAACAGAGTCACCATATGATCCAGCAATTCCACCTCTAGGTATATACCCAAAAGAATTGAAAGCAGGAACTTAAACAGATATTTATACATCCATGTTCATAGCTGCGTTATTCACAATAGCCAAGAGGTGGAAGCAGCCCAAGTGTCCATTGACAGACAAATGGATAAGCACAATGTATATACATATAATGAAATATTATTCAGTCTTAAAAAAGAAGAAAACTCTAACACATGCTGCAACATGGGATGAACCTTGAAGACATTATGCTAAGTGAAATAAGCCAGTCACAAAAGGACATACAGTAAATGATTCCACTTATATGAGGTAGCTGGAGTGGTCAAATTCATAGAAACAGAAAGCAGAATGGTGGTTACCAGAGGCTATGGGGAGGAGGGAATAAGGAGTTATTTTTTAATGGATATAGAATTTGAGTTTGGGAAGATGATAAAGTTCTGGAGATGGATGATGGTGATGGTTGTACAGCAATGTGAATGTACTTAATGCCATTGAACTATACACTTATACACTCAAAAATAGTTAAAATAGTAAGTTTTATCTTATGTATATATTACCATAATAAAAAATCTATGTAAGTCAGATCATGACCCTCCTCTGCTCAAAATTCTCCAATGTCTTCTTATTTCACTCAGAGGAAAAGCCAATTAAGTCCTCACAGTCTCCTTTAAGGTCCTACATGGTTGACCTGATCTCCAACTACTGGCTCCCTTAGTCCCCCTCCCCCAACTGTGTTGGCCACTTTGATGTTCCCTCAAAATTCCCAGCAATCTCCTGTCTCAAGGCCTTTGAACTTGCTGTTCCCACTGCTTAGAATGTTCTTGTCCCAGATATCCCCGTGCTTCAACCCTTCATCTCCCTCAAATCTTTACTCAGATATCATCTTATTCACCCTGACCACGTTATTTAAAATTGCAACTTGCGCCCCCAGCATTCCCATTGCTTGCCCCTGCTTAATATTTTTCTCCACACCACTTATCACCATCTGACATAGTACGCATTTTGCTTTTTTTTTTTTTAATATCTTCCTCCCTTTGACTAGAGATGTGACTTCCGTGAAGATAAGGATTTTAGTTTGTCTTGTTTACCTATCTACCACTAACACCTAGAACAGAGCCTGGAACATCATAGACACTCAATGTTTGTTGAGTAAATGAAATAAAAATGTAAGGAGAGCAAGGACAAAGACCGGACTAACTTAATGCAATCTGGAGTGGCTAAATTGAAAAGGGAAAAGCGAAGATGTTGGTGAGGCTGTAAACGTCGTTAACATCTAGATTCCTGAGAGCCTTGGATACAGGGCTAATCCATGGACAGAGGAGAGTCACCAAAGGTTTTTTTTTTTTTTTTTTTTTGAGGAAGATTAGCCCTGAGCTAACATCTGCTGTCAATCTTCTTTTTGCTGGGGAAGATTGGCCCTGAGCTAATATCCATGCCCATCTTCCTCTACTTTATATGTAGGATGCCTACCACAGCATGACTTGATAAGCGGTACGTAGGTCCGTGCCTGGGATCCAAACTGGTGAACCCAGGGCCGCTGAAGCAGGGTGCGCGAACTTAACTGCTGCACTGCTGGGCCGGCACCCAAAGATTTTTGAATAAGGAAATGACTTATGCTGTGAAGATGATGTGACCAAGTGACCGTGCGCTACTGTGAATAGGTCTAATGGTGCCATTCATTAAACAGGTGAGCATTTTACACAGTGTACCTTGTATGATCTTCCCAGTAGCCTTATGAAGTAGGAACTATTTTTAATCTCCATTTTATAGTTGAAGAAGCTGAGATTCAGAGAGACAGAGTGCCTTTCCCATGGTCACACAGCTGGGAAATGGCAGAACTCTAATTTGAACCCAAAGCTGTCTAATAAAATCAAGTTTTTGCACATCTCATTTGACTTAACTCCATCCAGCCTTGTGTCCTGCTTCTCCACCCAGACCATAAGCTGCAGACAGGCAAGGACTGCATCCCGTCCTTGACTATATCCGCCTTATGTCATTCTAGCACTCCCACGGCTTGCTCCTGAGGTCTTCGGTGCGTGTGGACTGAGTGGGACCCTCTGCTTGGATCTCTTCGGTCTTCCCCATCTATTCATGCCCACACCTTGACTCTTGGCTCCCTTCACTGGTATGACCACTGGCATCAAGCAGATGTGGATTCAAATCCCAGCTCAGCTGCTTCCAAACAATGTGGCCTTGGTCAAGTTAACTTCCCCTGGCTTTAGTGTCTTTGTTATTAAAATGGGGATACTACTGGTTGTCGTGAGGATTGAGTAACATAAATAAGTGTTTACCTAGCACATCATATGGCATAAAGTCTTTGATGTGGTAGTTATCATTGTCTTAGCCTCCTTACCCCTGCCCTCAGAGCCTAACACAATTTTCAGCACTGGCAGAGGGTTCATAAGCCTCTGTTGAGTTAAACGGCATGTTGAAAGAACACTGGATTGGGAATCAGCAGAGGTGACTTTAATCCTGGGTTCTAGGCATTGGTTACTTTTTCTCTTTGGAACTATTTCTTCACTGTCCTCAGGATCTCTAAGGTCTCATTTAGCTCTTAGGTGAAGTATGTATGCATAAATTCACCCCATCCCTGACCCTCAGACCCTCCTTTGATCCACATCTGCTGTCCTGCGCTGTTGGACCCCTCTTGGCTGGTGATTCTTGTCCCAGGATCCTCCTGGCTTTGGCTCCCAGGGTGCCCTGACACCCACGTGCCACCAGGTGGGGCTGTGGACTCATTGAGACTAAGCTGGCTCCCGGGTCTCCGGGCAGAGCTGACAGGAGAGGTCCTAGGATGCCCTTCTGGCTCCTCTGGAGAGGTTGGGCTTCCTCAGTGGAAGGCAGCCAGGCCTGGGAGATCCTGGGAGGTGAGGTTTCCAAAGCCTGCCCTAGTTCTGCTGTGGAGATTCCAGCACAGAGTTGGCAGCAGGACCAGCTACATAATGTGTGGAACCCAGTGCAGGACGAAAATGCCTGAGTTGCTGGTAGAGGCAGCACAGGGCATGCCTAAAAGCCAGCAAAGTGGTTCTAGGTCAGCCTTCTAGAGCTGACTGTTAAAACTTCAGGGGTTTATGAGCTGGCTATTGAACACAGCCATTATAAAAAATTTAAATGATGTAAACTTACAATTAAATTATATAAAAACAAAGATACTAAATATCCCAAACTCATCACATATAATTATTTTTATACATATCACTACCATCTATGCTTTTGTAGTGACTTACACTTATTGTATCTGTTTGGTGGACATGCTGTGTGATGGTGTGCTACTTACTGTATATCTCTTCCCAACTCTGCACTCAGTGATGTCACATTGGTAGTTTAAAATCGATGAAGGTGGGGGCGTCTACATCATCAAAATCTACCAACACTACAAATCATGTTCTCTCTACTCAAACCAGTTGTTAAACTTTTACCAGTACACCCCTGGTCCTGGTCGCACTCTTAATGTGCCACGCCATGTGATCTTAGCAAAAAAGCCCTGTTCCTTCCAGCCTCCCATAGGTTTTGCATCACCCTTATAATTTGCAAAAGAGGAGCATCCTTTGTGTGCTGGGCACTGTTGTCTCATGTAACTCACTACCATCCAGGAGGTAGATTATTGTGATCCAAAGAGAAAGGATACGGCTGCAGAAAAGCCGATGACTGGCTTCCCAGGGTGGCTCTCACCAAGGTTCCCAGAAAGTGGTGCAGCGGACTGGCTCAGGGAAGCAAGCCACAATAGCTTTCTGTGCCTCTCTCTGCATTGGGAAAATGATAATGACAATAATGTCTTTCTAGCCACCTCCAGCATTGTTCTTGGAACTTGTGCATCATAAGCCTGCTCCTTGGCTGTATCTGAGAGTGGGTAGAGGAAAGATCTAGCCCCCTCTGCTTCTGTAGAAGGACACAGCAGTGGGAGGTGAGAACTGGCATTTCCTTCTTACTGTGACAACAGACATGAGGGTTTTTCCCAAAAGAGAGACTGGGGTTGGATGCTTTAGGAGTTCAGGAAATGCCAGCCCCGAAATATCCTGCTTTGGTATATTGATTATTTTGAGCTGAAGGCATTTGAAAAGTAGCAAATTCAGGAAGATGCTTTCTCTGAATTCCCCTTATCTGCTTGACGACAGATCCTCCAAAAGGAACTCAGCTGTCCTAAATCCCCTCCCCTGGAGTTTCATCAACCAAGGAAGATTGACTTTTATCACAAGTGAGACTAGAAGTTGACACCACCCTCAGACAAATTTTATCACAAACTATCATACCTCCCATCTATTCTTCTAAGGGCCCATTCATCTTTCCTAAAAATCATTTACTCTCTCCCCTAAGTGGTCCACATCTCCCTTCCTCTTCCTCTATTGAGATGGCATGTAAGCTTTCAAATCCCACCACTTTTTTGAGTATTTACTTTTTTCCCCTGTGATGTCCCCATGCACATAATATTAAAAATGAATAAATTTGTCTACCTTTCTCCTGTTAGTCTGCATGTTGTCAGTTTATTTCATAGACCCAGGTAGTGAATCTAGGAGGGTAGAGGGAAAGTCTCTCCTCCTCTACAGTGTGGATGGCCCAAACATTGTGTCCTATGTATGCCACTTGCTGCCAAACACATACGCCCTGTTTCCCAAACTTAGACTTGCTTCCCACTTAGCAGAAAGCAGCTGTCGCTCCTATAATTACAAACACCCTTACTCCCCAAGGAAGGCACCACAATGCCTTGATGTTCCTCCTCTAGCTTTCTTGCAATCCCCTCTCAAAAATCTGCATCTATGACTAAACGGCGAAGTTAATGTCCCTATACAACCACCAAGAGACGATCATAGGGGAAAGGGAGAAGAAAAAAAAGGGGAAGTATTTAAAATACGTAAATATATACATCGAGGAAGCAAGTTCAAGTAGAGGCTACAATCCTCAACTCTGTAACCCATTCTAAGGCTGATCTTGTATTTATGACTTTCCTTCCTGACTGTCTATTCCAGGTTCCTTCTGCTTTCAGTCAGCAACAGATGGTCAGTTTCTTTGCCCATGAAAGAGAGGAACCCTTCATTGCCGAGCAATCTGTGCTCTGGGAGATCCTCTTGTATAGAATTGTGGTAGTCTTGCAGTAACTTTGATCACAGGATTTGTGGTAGGAATAGGACCCTTAGGGAATACAGTTGAGTCTATTACTGAGCTTCCTTGCCCCCCACGGTGTGGTAACAACTTATTTCCTCTTGCCAGCCAGCAATACCCCAACAATACCTGGATTTCTTTTTTGCTTGTCTGTTCAGTGGCATGAGGTGTTCAAAATGGTTGAATGGCTGTTTTAACTTTCTGAAAGATGACATGAAAGGAGCCATATTAAAACAGAGCCGGAGCAGCCGTTTCAGAGGAATTGTCTTGCATGTCTTGTTTTCTTTATCTTCCAAACTGGACCAAACCACTAACATGCCAAAGAAGTCAGTAAGGCCAAGAATATCCGGTTTGTAGGACTGATGAGACTAGACTTTGCTGGTGACCAATCACTAACTAGTCAATGAAGTACAAGTCAGGCCTTTTGCCTGATGACCAAATCTCGAGCCAATCTATGAAATACAAGCATAGCCTTACCCTATGAAGGACCCGTGAACACTTCTTTAACACAGCTTGCCTCATCCTCCATTCTCCTCATAAAAACCCTAAGCCCGTCTCCTGTAATTGGGACACAATGTGGGTTTCTACCTGAATCTGTGCTCCCGGAATCGCAATTCTTTGATCCCAAAATAAACGCTCCACTGCCTCTCATTTTGGCTCTTTATGTTTAGGTTAGCAACTTCCAGTTTGGTGGAAAAACTGTGTCACTTGGTGGAGGCATTCCTCCCTTGGACAGTAAAAGCTTTTCACTTACCTCCTCTTCCTGCAGTCATGGGGCCAAGAAGGAAATAATTTTTGAGTGAGTCAAAAGTTTCATTATGAGAGGAGCCGCTCCTACAGCCAGCCCCTTGGTCCCTGAGCTATATATCTAGCTAAAGGAGAAACAGCACACTGATTCAGAGCATTACCGCATCCTGTAGATGGCTCTCTATCTCACAAAGTGTTGTCTGACAGCTGGGACCTTACCTGGGCCTTCAATAGACTTTCCACCGTTCTAGAAGGCTGGCTGATGGAGCGCTCAGTAAGATGGGTGAATCCTGCAGGTGTCAGCTCAGTGTCTCACTTCTTTTCTTGTGCAATGACTTCCATGTCAGAAACAATACCGAGACTGTGAATTAAGACTACAGATGGAGGTTCTGGCAGAGATGTGTGAGGCAGGGGAAGCACAGCCAAATCCAGAGTAAATGCCCCTTCTAGGGAGACAAATTCCTGCCTCCTCCATGAGGGACTCGGTCTTATGTAATCAATCTGCCACCACGTGGTTGGCTGGTCCCCTCAAGGTACGACACTGAAGGAAGGGTCCAGGGCTGGTTGCTGCTGCAGGCTAACTGGGCATGAATAGTGGTGGTTGCCAGGTTGGCCTTGGCGAGGGCATGTCCTGTGCCTGAGCCCATGCATAGTCTCCACTTCCACTTGTTTCATCATAGGTCTTTGTCCATGAATCCCTTGAACAAGAGCAGGACTGGCTGGGGGAGAGGGGGAACGCCATCTAGTTAACATCTACAGAACATCCTATTTGTTGATTTTTCTTTTTTGAGAAGATTAGCCCTGAGCCAACTGCTGCCAATCCTCCTCTTTTTGCTGAGGAAGACTGGCCCTGAGCTAACATCTGTGCCCATCTCCCTCTACTTTATATGTGGGACGCCTGCCACAGCATGGCTTGCCAAGCGGTGCCATGTCCACACCCGGAATCCGAACCAGCGAACCCTGGGCTGCCAAAGCAGAACGTGCGCACTTAACCACTGCACCACCAGGCCGGCCCCCTATTTGCTGATTATTAAAAGCTTCCCCTACAGAGGGGTCCCATGGTCATCATTTATATGGCATACCTGCTGTCTCACTATCTAGAACCATTGTAAGAAATCTATCTTTCCTAAACCTCTTTGTCATGAACTTCCAATCTTTGTGATTCTGAGCTGCCCGCTGCCTGTGTAGTGGTGTAGATCCTGACCTCAGGCCATCTCTTCTTCTAGGCAAAGTGGACAATGAGACATACAGCTTACAGTTCTGCCTCCTGAGGGATTTCCTTCTTCACTATCCTTTGGGGCCATATCACCATTTCCATGAAACCATTTCTTATTCTTTCATAATCTGCCATCTGAAAACCAGGCTCTAATATTTTTTCCTTCGCGGTGGAGCCTTGTCACAATCACTCACATAGCTGTGAACATTCTGACAGTCTGGGCTATTCCAGCAGATCAAGCCTCGTTCCTCTGACCCAGAATTTTCATTCCTAAACCTCTCATCCTTTTTCCTTCAGTAGCCACTGCCTATGATTCAGTGTCGATCCTAATTTCAGGCCATCTCTCCTTTGAGACAAAGTGGAAACTCACATGCCCTATTCAAAGTTCTGCCACCAGGGTGATTTCCTTCCTCTGCTCTCCTTCAGGGTCATCTTGCGTGGGGTGCTCAAGCCACAACAATCCATTTATGGCTGGTACCAGCGCATCATATGGAATGAGGCATTAAGAAATTCCGCATTTTTTCCTTCTCAATCACCTGAGTTGAAGTCACTGTAACTGTGTGGCAAGAACTGGGAGTGAGTGAGAACAACCTGCTCATTGTCCCTTCAGGGCTGTTTGGGCCAGGTTCTATGTGGACCTTTTCCCCTTGAAAACTGCTGGGCGTAGGGGTCTGAAAACATCCAGTTCACAATGAGCTGCTCGGGCTACAAGGTCACCTGGTGCCCTGCAGTCAGGTGTGCAGTCTACTAGAAGCAGTGAAAATCCAGGAGCTAGTTCTCAAAAGAAAAATATTCACTTATCAATGAAGCATGACTTTGCTGCCAAACGCTTAAGGCCTGTCTGCAGTGATCCCTCGACTAGTGTTTTCAATAGGGTCTATGTAGCATCCTAATTTGCCTAAGGCACTTTGAGCCACAGATCTGTTCAGTCATTAGGGCCAAAAGGATGAGCTACTTGCACTGCAGCCTGGACCGGTTGGAGGGGGCTCTCCTGCCTCTCTTGCTGCGTGCCTTCCTCAAAGCTAGGAACTGGAAAATAGGTAGGAGTGGTGCGCCAATTATGTCATATGTTGCCTCCAAAATCCAAAGAGACCCGCCACACATTGTGCTTCCTTCTCAGAGGCCAGAAGCCCAAAGTGCAGCAACCTGTCCCTTGCTTTGGAGGGAATGTCCTGATGTGTCTCAGACCATGTGACTCCCAGAATTTTAATAAAGTGTCAGGGTGCTATATTTTCACCAGATTTATCTCCTACCCTTTGGCACCATTCTATTAGCACAGAGCCTCCAGCGTGACACCCTATGCAATGAAGTGACAGATCCTTGGATTGACTCTTGACCTCTATTCCATCTCCATCTGTTTGAGGAGTAGTAAAGCTAAAAACAACATTTCCTGTGGCTGGCCCCATGGCTGAGTGGTTGAGCTAGTGCGCTCCATTTTGGCGGCCCAGGGTTTCACCGGTTCAGATCCTGGGCGTGGACATGGCACTGCTCATCAGGCCATGGTGCAGCGGCGTCCCACATGCCACAACTAGAGGGACCCACAACTAAAATACACAACTATATACTTGGAGGATCTGGGGGGAAAAAAACAGAATCCCCCCCCATTTCCTGGACTCCCTTGCAGCTAAGGTTCTGGATGTGAATTAAGTTCCTTCAAGTAGATGCACCCACGTGAGATTTGGAAAAACAGAAGTTAAGGCAGAAGTCAACTTTCTGCAGCCATGGCTGCTGGCAAGCAAGATCTGCTTGAAATACTTGGGGTAGTTTCTCTTTCCTGCACTGAACTGACTGCCACAGATCGGGGCAGGGTCAAGATTCCTGCAGACTAAGTTAGGGCACAGAGAAGAAGGGTTGGCTTTTCTTTGAGGCAGGATTATGAAGCTAATTGTTTCTTATATTCTCTGTCATAATAGAGACAAATGCATTTGCCTAATCACGTTTTGGGAGTTGTACTAATATACTCCCCCCACAAAAGCCACAGTGGGAACAGAATTTGCAGTTGAGGGAGTCACCGTTTGATTAAGTCAATAATATTCCTCTGCCTCCCTCAAGACCATCTGTCTTTTCTACTGTCCAAACAAAGACATGGATATGGATGTAAAAGAAGTCACCACCTCTGCATATTTTAAGTCTTTAATGGTGGCATTAATCTTTGCAAAGCTCTCAGGGGTTTTTATTTTAAGTTACATTCTGGTAGGAATAAGGTACTTCCTTAACTTCTACTTTGTTTTTCTTGTAATAAAAACTTTAAGCGTAAGGTCTTGGAGCCAAGGTAGGATTCTGCCAGTAGTTTAAGATATTTATTCCAATTATACAAATGAGGACAAAACAAGCAGGTGGATTTGGGGGCTAGACCCTTGATGGACATTGGTCAAAACTCCATTTATCTCCTGACTCCTTATGCCTCATAATTGTCTCTTGGTACTTAGCCTCTCGACTGTCCCTCTGTCATCTCCCCTATACTGTCAGGGCTAGAAGCCCGCAAACTACATTTCCCAGACTCCATTGATAGTTGGGTCCCAGTTATGTTCTGCCAATGGGAGCACTTGATTATATTTGAAGGTGGGAAGAAGGGAGAAGCCTTTCTGCTTCAGGAGGTACCTTAGATTTGGCAGCAGTGGGTCCTCCAGCATAGTCAGTAGCGAATGTGGGGTTGTAGGCTTCAGCCCAAGTGTGGTAGAAGTTTCCTGAGCTCTGGATAATACTAGCTTTTCCCCTTTGCTCCTCAGCATTTCCACTATCTTTGTGACCAAGTCCCTGCATTAAACTCCTCTCTGCTTGAAATATACAGGATGGGCTCTAATTTCCTGACTGGACAGTGATGCGTCCGTTTCCATAAGCCCACTCTCTAGTGCAGTACAGAAGCATTCTGGGTGTCCAGAAATTAGTGTGGCCAGTATCTGATTGTTCCCAAAGGGTTGTGTTTTTCCAAGCCCAAGTTCTTCGGAGAAAGGCAAGAGAAAGACTCACAATATGGTCTTGTAGTGTTATTGTTGCATCTTTCCTTAAAGGTCCTTAACTTTCTTTTTATTCAGTGGTCTGTGAACCTGTGAATTGGTTCAGATATGGGTATTGGATGAAAGATCAAAATTATCTATTTTGTCAAGATAGGCCTTTGTTCACTGGGTATGGAGGTTTTTCTTTGTTTTTTCTGTTATTGTTACAAAAATTAAGTGGGAACTTAATAGGCTGTCCATGATCATTTAGTTGATCCCAAAGATCTCTGTGGATCAGACCACTCTGATTTCATGCCAACTCTGCTGATCATTAGTAACACCTCCCCACTTTGTATTTGTTGGGTAACTGCCACCACCTGGGATCTACCACCCTTGAATCTTCCCATCCTCCTTGAGATGAGAGTCCATTCAATTGTAGATCCATCTGCCACCAATCCTGGCTGAGAGAGGATGGCCAACAAAGTATTTTTTAATAATTTTGGCACTTCCTCCATAAATCACCATTTAGCTTTGCTAAAGGAGGTAAATTCTGGGCCTTTCCAAGGAATATAATTATATGGTTGGTTGGTCAGCAAGATGCATATATAGATTCAATAAATCATTCTGCCTCCTGAGATCTTTGAGTTTATTTTTCTAGTTTATGCCAAGAAATTTCCACTCTTGTACAAATTAATGATGGGTCAATATTGTCCCCAGCTGTACATGAACTCACACTTCAAATTGCTTGAATAACAGCTGCCAACTGTCAGAGGGAGCACATTGGATGCAGACTCTCCAGTGAGTACGCTCAGATTAATAAATTCATTTTGAGCTGAAATTATATTCAGGCTTTCCTTAGTTAAGTACCCTTCAAATCCACCTCCATAGATATTCGCCTGCTTTTTCATTAAATAAAATAGGAAATTCCTGCAATTTTTTCTTTGGGCAGACCTCATTTTCCCTATTTTTTGTCTACTTTTCATCCTCCAGGACGAGTTAGGTTTGGACATTGATTCTGGCCAAGGGGCAAGAAGGGACTTTTTAGTTTTCTCCAGCAATGAGGGTTCAATCTTCTCAGTTAAGGGAAGATCAAATTCTTCGGGTAAGGGAGGAGGGAACACTTCCTTGGAACTCAGTAGACAATCCAGTCTCATAACTTGGATTAAATTTATTAGAAGAACCTCTTTTTTTTTTTTTTTTAGGAAGATTAGCTCTGAGCTAACATCTGCTGCCAATCCTCCTCTTTTTGCTGAGGAAGACTGGCCCTGACCTAACATCCATGCCCATCTTCCTCCGCTTTATATGTGGGATACCTACCACAGCATGGCTTCTCAGCAGTGCCATGTCCTCACCCAGGACCCAAACCACCCAGCTGGCCCCAAGAAAAACCTCTCTTAATTGATCTACACCTAAGTGACGTGCTGGATTAACTGATATCTCCATGACCACTTTTTTTCTCCACACCTCTTTAAAAAATTGAGGTAAAATTCACATAATATTCAATCAACCATTTAAAAGTGTATAATTCAGTGGCATTTAGTGTATTCACAATGTTATACAATCACCACCTCCTTCTAGTTTTAACACTTCCATCACCCTAGGAAACACCTCATCTTCATTAGTTACTCCTTATTTCCCCTCCCTCATCCCGTGGTAACTACTAATCTGCTTTCTGTCTCTATGGGTTTGCCTATTCTGGATATATAATATAAAAGGAATCATACAAAATGTGACCTTTTGGGGCAGCCCAGCGGTGCAGTGGTTAAGTGCTCACGTTCTGCTTCTCAGTGGCCCGGGTTTTGCCAGTTCGGATCCCAGGTGCGGACATGGCACCACTTGGCATGCCATGCTGTAGCAGGCATCCCACGTACAAAGTAGAGGAAGATGGGCACAGATGTTAGCTCAGGGCCAGTCTTCCTCAGCAAAAAGAGGAGGATTGGCAGCAGTTAGCTCAGGGCTAATCTTCCTCAAAAAAAAATAAAAAAAGAAATCCTTTGTCTCCTCTGCTGGAAGCAGCCCCAGACACAGGCTGATGGGAAAATGCTGACCAAGAAGGCCACCGCCCCCCTTCCCTACCTAAAACCCCAAATGAAAACCCTTACTTTTAGCTTTTCAAGGAATTTGGGATTTCAGCCTTAGCTGCCTTTTCTTCTTGCTCAGCACCTGTGCAATAATAAAATGCCTACTTTCTTCCACTAAGCCCAGTGTCAGATACTGATATCAGGTGAGCGAACTCACTTCAGGTTCGATATCAGTATATGTACTTAAAAATAACTTCAAAACCTTTTGGCATCTTGAAACTTTAGAGTTTCGTTAAATTAAAAATAACTTCAAAACCTTTCAGTAACTTGAAACTTAAGAGTTTTGTTAAGTTAAATTAAATGGTGGGAAATTCACTGAATATCTAGATCATTTACAGATAAGATAAAATAGTAAAATGTTAATTACTGAACAGACATTTATCTACTTTTGGCTTCTTAGTAGAAAAAAACTAAAAGATAAATTTGGGTCTGTTAATAAACATGTTTTGTGATTTATTGAAAGAATGCACTATGAAGAAACATGTTTCTAGAAATTACAAAATGTATTCATAAATTTGCCAATCTAAAGAATATGGGTATAATACACAGTTCACAATTGTTTTACTTCTTAGTTTTCACTAGAAATTAAGATTTCTAAGGGTTAAGAATTCTAATTAATATATGTAATTAAAACTGCTAAAAATAATAAGGAAAAAATCTCTGTAGGCAAGGAAAATAACGTATATTTTTGGTAAGAAAAATTATGAGGAATGGAAATATACACTTCTGTTGAGGGAAAGAAAAATAATTTTGTCCCAAAATAAAGCTAGTTATTTCTGAATGAGAAAGAGAACAAGGGACAAACTAAAATGGAAATAGAAGGTTATAAAAGGTTTATAGAAAAGGAACCCCGAGAAAAGAAGTTTTATGCATAGTCAAGCTGGCTAAGACTGGAATGAATTTAATTAAGTAAATGCATTTTAATATCAAAAGTAAGCTGGTGCAAAATTAGCATTCAGTTTTCTCTCTGTTATAAGGACAAGGTTTTCTTGGGCCTTTAGTCTGCTTTGATAAAGAGATTATGAAAGATTTTTATTTATTTTTAAGTAATATGCCTAAAAGGCAGGGATTTTATCAAAACAATTTCCTGTGTTGTTTTTATCAGGTTTTTAATCACAAGAACTAAGGTTTTTCTTACAGCCATTTAACTTTCTGTGTTTGCCTGAAAGTCTTTAATTGTCATTATGGTTAAATGGATAACTGAGTATTATTTCACAGTGACTTGTGATCCTATTTCACCAAGAGTTTTAAAACCTCCTTTTGGTATTTTTTGACAAACTTCCCCAAATCAGATTCTAAGTGACGTCTTTCTGACCTCTAGCTAACTCTGGGATTTTTTGGAGGATCCCTGAAACATCTCAAAAGATTTGTTCTCTTTCTTATAAAAAGATGGGTATTAAACTAATTAGGTTTGTTTTATATGTTAAATTATATGGGAAGCACTGTCAAATAAAAAATAACATTGTCTTTTTTATGTTGTACCTGTATATGTTTTAAGAGTTCCAGAAATTTTGTGAAATTCTTAGAAGTCTAATATGTCCTGATATAAAATGTTATCTGTCATCAAAATTGAGGGTCACACTGAAAGGACTGAATCTGAATATCAGGGAAATACCTTAGCTGATAGTCATGTAAAGGCAGCAACAACAGAATCTATAAAAATTGGCACGTGTGGATAAAGTCCATTCTGTTTCTGCAAAAAAAAAAAAAAAAAAAGACCTCTATTGCAAGACTTTTGCCATCCTGATATCCTTGTAACGTGGCAACAGTCTGCTGAATCAGAGAAATTAAGATGAGTAGACAATGGCTGTAAATTAATTGAATAGTCAGTGATATGGGAAATCCAAAATGGCCACTTGGCTCTTCCTGGCTCCCTGGCAAACCCCATTTTTTGTTTTTTTGCATTCCTTCACTCACCATAGTGCTAAGAAAAGCTATTTCTGTCCCTAGATGCCTCAGACCTCCTCCCTCTGTGTCCTTTGAGCACCTGCTGCTAAATTTCATTCAATTGACACTTAATATGGGTGATCAATATGTTCTTGTTATTAGATGTCTGCTTTCCAGATCGGTTAAAGACCTCGCTTGTCACCAAGCTGATGCCCTCACAGTGACAAAGAAACTATTAGGGTATACCTTCCACAGTCTGCAGTGATGGAGGCACCCACTTTACTGGGCAGATCATATGAGCCTTAACGAAAACTTTGCAAACTTCTTAGAATTATCACTGTCGCTTTTATCCTTAATCATCAAGCAAAGTAGAGAAAACCAATTGAAAAACTAGATTCACACAGAGCAAGTGTTGATTACATGGAACTGTGTGAACTGAGGAGGATTCTCTAATTTTTCCAGATTTAAAGAAATCTTTTCTCTTTGGTAAGATAACTTTGTGATCAAAGATGAAACATTTACTTTTTCTCTCTACTTGATCCTTCCAAAATTCAGAAACTCTCATTTATATACATAATCAAGCTAACAAATTACTTTTACTGTGACTATCCTTGGTAAAAAAAAAAAAAAAAAAAAAAAGCGAGGGGGCAATTATAGAGAGAAGATTTATGTTTGCACCTTTGTGGGTATTAGATTCTAGTCTTGTTAATTGTCTTTGAGGTTTTGTTATATACCTATAGGCTGGACTCCCCTGCCTAAGGTATTTCCTTTGGTCTTGCCGACTGTTCACAGTACCCCCTTTGGAAAACATAAGCTCACTCCATATGAGATAATCACCAGCAGACCAAAGTCTATTGGTACACAACCTTCTGCTGATCCCTTGTTGTCTTATGCTAGTATGACTAGCTACTGTAAGTCTCTAATGTCCTATGCTCAAGCCTATCATCAACAGGTTAAAGAAGCTTTCCCAGATTCCAATTTAAAGAATCCTTTTGCTCACAGTCTAGTGATTGGGTATTCTAGAAACATCATCAGAGGAAGACAGCCCTTGAGCCCCATTGGAAAGGACCTTCCCAGGTGCTCCTGATCACTGACACTGCTACAGAACTAGAAGGAGTTGCATACTATATGCCCCTTCTGGGAACACCTTAGTGTGGTTGCAACAGAGAACCATGGGCTTGTGAATGTCTAGACAGCTGGCATATGGCGGGACAATGCCTCTTAGGATAATATTCCATTTCAAGTTCTTGTTAAAGAAGAAACCCAACTGCAATCTCATAGGTCTGGGCGAGACTTGGCAACCCCCTGTTTATATCTCATCTGCTCTCCATTGATTACCATTACCATTGCCAAAGGATTTGTCCCTTGGATTGGTGTAGTCTATAATGACAAAAAATTGATAAAACATTTAACTCTAACTATAGCTAAACTGGCAAATTCTACTGCTGGAGACTTTGCTCAACAACCATGATCCCTGGATTCCCTAGCGAGGGTTGTATTAGATGATTGAATGGCACTTGATTATCTCCTTGCAGAACAGGGTGGCATTTGTACCATAGCCAACACCTCCTGCTGTATCTGGATCAATTCTTCTGGTGAAGGTGAGTTAGAACTTGGAAAAGTTAGAAAAATAGCACAGAGCCTCTCTGGTCCAATGTCTTTTAATGACACCCTCTGGTTCCCCATGGATGTTTTCAGCTGGTTTCCTTCAAGTATAGGTACTTGGATGAGGTAAGGACTTCAAATATTTTTTAAGATTATTATTAGAATTTTGCTATGAGCACTTTTATTTAAACCTCTTATGCTACTACTCACTCAGATCTGCTCCAGAACTTCCACAAAGACCAAGATTATGGTCACTCGAGATACTGAAATGGTAGATAAGGCTTACTCACCTGAGCCTTCAGGTAACCGGATGGAATTCCTGGGTGAGGAAACTGCCTGAGTCATTTCCTGAATGCCTCTTTGTTGCTCAAATGTGGCCTAACCCTTATGACACTGACTCCTTGGAATAACTATCAGAAAAAAAGAAAAAAATTTCCCCCCCCTACATGGGACAGGACTTACTGGGTCAGGTCCATCCCAGCGATGTGGGACTAAACAAATCTATGGTTGATTAGCGATGCTTTCAGAGAAAGATCTTGATCGAAAGGGTAAAATGTGAAATGTGAAACAAAACAGAGTCAATGATGTCCAAGGGCTTTAAAATGGAGCTGGGGAGCCGTTAAACAAATGGATCTTATGCACATCCTCATTAGGCAGACTGTGAGCTTTTGAACTGAGTAACCCTGCAAGAAACCTGTGGCTTATGCCAGTGACAGACTTTTGCCCCCTCCAGCTAGCCTTAGCAATCCATTATGTTTAGCCAAGATTAGCTTTCTGCTGCCAATCCCAATGAACATTCTTTGTCTTTCGAGCCTCCCTCCTTTGCCTTTAAGAGCCCCTCCCTCTTACTCCCTAGCGAGATATTATTTGAGTTGCTCCCCAAATCTGTGTACCCTGAATTGCAACTCTTTGGTCCCAAAATAAATGCCTCTCTGCCTCTCATTTTGGCTCTTTATTTTTAGGTTAACACCTTGCACAGCTGAGGAAGCCACCTGCTTCTGTATCCCAAATTTGACAGGCTATCTGTGATGGCAGCAAAGTGGTTACCTTGGAAGGAGATAAGACTATGGCTCCAAGACTTTAAAGTACCTTTCACCTGCCAGCCCTCCAGAGTGAGCTCATATGTTGTTTCTTTGGCGGTGGCCATTAAGAGAGGGGTTGTGGGCAGAGCTCAGAGGTCAGCAACACAGAGCCAACAATTCTAGAGAAGAGTTTGGGCTAGAGCTGTTTATATATGAAGCAAATTTACTGGAAGCCAATTTGAGGGCCTTTATCGCCAAACAACATGCTGGGCCTGGCTGGTGCAAGCCCGTGTAACTCTTTAACCTTTAAGGCCATTTCCGGGTCCCGGGAATCTACACCACCAGGAAGTATGCTGTGCTCGTCTATCAGTCAGGATCCATTCAGGAGACAGAAAATGTATCAATCATTTTAAGACGGTTTAATACAAATAATTGTTAACCAGGTGTTAGAAAACTGAAAATGTGTCAACAAGTAAGAGGCATAAACTGCAAGAGAAGCAAAAAGTTTATCCGGAGTCTTAAGAATTGGAATTCAGGAGACACAGATTTGAGTAGAAACTCAACTGTGTTCCGATTGCAGGAGAGGAGCTCAGGGTTTTTATAGGAAAAAGGGAGGAAGATAGGTAAGTTGTATTAAGAAAGAGTTCATTGGTGCTAGATGCGGGAAGGCTAGGTTTGTACTTCATAGATTGGCTTGAGAGTTGGTCATCAGGCAAAAGACTTGAGTTGTACTTCATTGATTGGTTAGTGATTCAGTCATCAGCAAAGTCCAGTTTTATCAGTCCTTACAAACAGGATATTCTTATGCTTACTGACTTCTTGAAATGCTAGTGGTTTGGTCCAGTTTGGAAACTAAAGAAAACAATTCCTCTGAAATGGCTGCTCTGGCTCTATTTTTAATACGGCTCCACTCATGTCATCTTTCAAAAAGGCAAAAAGAGAAACTGAAGTGTCACCAAGAGAATAACTGCAAGAAGTAGCTACCACCTGTACTGCTGGGGGTCACAGAGAAGAGGGTGGAATTATTTCAACTTAGAAACTGGTTGGGTTTCAGATTTAGCAAAGGAAAACACTGGACACTCATGAAATTTGAATTCCAGATAAACTATGAATAATTTTTTAGTATTTCTTATGCAATATTTGGGACATATTTATACTCAAAAAATTCATTGTTTATATGAAATTCAAATTTAACTGATGTCTTGTGTTTTTCTTGCTATATCTAGCAACTCTAGCTGGAACTCAGACCTCTGAGGAGAGGAGGCAACAACTGGTGTCTCAGCGCGGGGCACAATGAAACAGATTCTGTGAATGTTAGAAAAGTACAAACTGAAATCAGTAGCTTCTGTTGGAACAAACTGCAGCTGCCAGGGTGAAAAACCATTGCTGCGGTGATGTCGGCAGGAAGAGGAGCTAGACAGGAAGAAGGATATCCCTGTTCCCTCTTCCAGCTTGCCATCTCCCTCTGATGTCCCATATTGACAGTTGGCAATGAGAAAAATCTCAGCTCCGGTATCATAAAGCAGAGCATAGAGGGTGGGTTTGAAGCTGAGAGACAATAGATTAATAACCAGAACAGCTGGGCAGCTGCCAAGAAGGACATTTTCTTCAATGCCCACCTCCAAAGTGGACACAAAGAACAATGGACTAGAAAGATCCTTGCAGAGAAGAGGTCCAGGGGCTGGCTGACAGCCTGATCAAGAATTTACAGTACTGCCTGGGCAAGGAATCCTCAGTATTCCTGCCCCAGAGGTTTTGATAATTGCCATGGACAATGACTTCTAGGGGTTCACAATCTTTCCTCTTTGAATGGCAGTTTTTCTGTTTCTTCTTTACCGTTGTATATCAGGAGAGTTGAATGATAGGCAGACAAAGCTTTCTCATCTGGACTTGAGAGAGAAGATTGCACGTCACATGGAGACTTGAGCGAGATGCAGTATCTGGATTGTCTCTCGGCGAGGAGGTGAGGGTGTTTTATGTTTGAGAGGGAGTGTGGATGAGGGGTAGCCAAAGAGGTGGACTATGCAGAGATGGAGTAATTACCATCGTACACAGGTTGTTCCAGAGAAGAGGAAATGTGCGAACATTCTCCAATGCATTTTATGAAGTTGACATAACCATGAAGCCAAACCTGAGATGGATAGGACAAGAATAAGAATAAAGATCCATCTCAACCATGAATATGGATGCAAAAAGCCCTCGAAAATATTAGCAAATCAAGTCCATCAATTTAGGAAAAAGAGAAGAAATCATGGCCGAGTTAAGTTGATCCCAGGAATGCAAGATTCATTTGTCTGTTAAAAAATCAATTAATATAGCTTACTGTATTTGCAAATTGTGAGAAAAATAATACATTCATCTCCTTTAAGGTAGAGAACATGTTTGCAAAATTCAATATCCATTCACGATAAAAAAAAAAAAAAACTGAAGGGGTGATAATATGAGGAACTGAATTGTTGAATCAGGGCACCAGTAGTGTGGCTGCTCAGTGAAAGCTTGAGTATCACAAATTTTTGGTAATTGCCAAGGCTGTCTGAATGCTGATTGGAGAGGTTTTATTGGTGGCCTCTTCTTGACATCAGAACATGCTCTGTGACTTGCCAGGGTAGCTCCAGATATGGTACATTTGCAATTGTTCCAGCCCCTCCTGCTCTGGGGAGAAACATAGATGGTCTTAGTGAGAGAGTGTAGCCTTTTTTCATCTTCTCAAAACAGAAATCAAATATAGTTAACGTACAATCTAATATATAATCTAAGTAGCTGAGTATGTCCAGATGGGCTCCATGGTCTTGCACATGCAGCCATGGTTGTCACTCTTTATTCTGTCTGGAGGAATATATATTGTCCTGTGGTTACTCTGTTCAGTGATTTCGTTGTACCCAGACTTTGGAGGTCTATTGGTCCCTGTGCATCTCTATCCACAATCCACATGGCACCAAGTTAGGAAAATGAACATCTTGCAAATGTATCATCCATAGAGAAGACAATCTAACTATAAAGGACCTGGGGGAGAAAGTTCCTGGATATCATCATAAAATGCCACCTTTACATTCCTTCCTAGAAATCTCTTTTTCACAGCCTATGGATCAGGCCACCTAAGACAGGAAAAATGTTGTTTTTAGCCAGCTGATAATTCCTAACCAGACATCTCCTGAGGGATACTCACAGGTCAGAAAAGGAGGCATCATACATTTCTCTCCTAGTGTGTTTCCACGAAGCATTGACATGCATTAAAAGGAAATCTGCTTCTCACTCTACTTGGTGTCCATCTAGGTGAAGTATGAAACCCTTGGCCCTGTGCATATACTAGTGGGAGGAGTATTGTGGTTCACTGAGGAATAAGTCTACAGTGTCCTATCCTGGGCCAGGCACTTGCACTATTAGTTACTTGGAGCCAGCCAGCATCATGACACTGTCCCTCCACCCAGCTGGAGCAAGTGCTTCTACAGGGCACCATCAGGCCAGAATACATCCTGATGTTAGGCGCAGGGATTTGCTTTTTCCTTTCTTATAGAGCAAAAGACACCCTGTGGGTATTCACAATTTGTCTCTAACCACTAGAGGTTTTCATGAATGTACCCTTTGTAGCATTCAAGAAAGAGGTCAACTTCTTGGCAGAAGCAGTCTCCCAACATCAGACGGTGCTCAATATCTTGTTAGCTACCAAAGAGGGGGCTCCACACTGATACTTAAATCAATTGCTCTGGTGTGGTAGAAACTAGTAACAATCAGCAGCTCAAAATATCCTAATACCTTTTAAATCAAAATGATTAAGGAATAGGGAAGCGAAAGAAATGGTGCCAGCAGCATCAGTTTCTAATATTCCTTTGGGAAGATAGGGTCAATTGTCCTCTAGGAAATAATCATTTGGGAGTTTTTAAGTCTATATTTTTGCTTTAGAACTCCTAGGTTTTAGCTTCAGGATCACGGTGCTATACCATTCATGGTGCTGGGTGTGCTGGATATTGTTGATTGTCACTCAGCATCCTTTTCCGCCTCCTTTTAGTTTCCATTCCTGTGCTGCAAAAACTAGAAAGCTAAAACACCCATTTGGAAGACGAAAGTGAGGTGGGGGCATCTTCCTGCTCATTGTTGCCAATGGTAAGCACGGCAGTGGAGGTGTGAGGAGTTTCTGCGCCAGGGTTCCAAGGTACCAGTCACCAGCCACAAGAGGCTGTTTTGGAGGGAGCAATGGTGGTGGTGACTTCCTGATCCCTGGATTACAGCCACAGTGGTGGCACAGGATTGCTGAACTCCACAGCTACGGTGGTCGCCTCCTGACTTCTCTCTTTTCTGATTGCAGCAAAGATCACAGCTACCCAGGTGGGAGAGTTTGGAGTCATTCCTACAGGGTCAACTTCTCTAGGCTTCACGGTAATTTGTATCACCTAATTCCTTGTATGAATCTTTTCCAAAAAAAAAAAAAAACAACCAAAAAACTAGCCAGGGCGGTTTCTGCTTCCTACAAGTGAACCCTGAATGATATACCAAGGTTGAGGGCATTTAATACCAAAGGTTTCCTTGGTCTGCATGGAGATAATGAGCCCCACAACAGACTAGATCAAATCTAGAGATCATAAGAATACCCCCTATGCCCAGTTGCTAGGGATGTCCCCTACTCAGGCCACCCTAAAAAGCCCATTTATTTTAGCAGTCTGCAATGTTACCAAGTTATCTAGCACAGGGCACATGTGCCACAGCCATGAAATTCGATATCTTAAATTTGGATGCTAGATGCAGAAAATGTGGAATTAATCCATGGAATTAATCTCCTTACTCCTGATGACTTCTCCACCGCCATGAGGATCAAGCGTCCCTGGGACCTGAGCTGGACATTGAGAACTGGGTGGCAGTTTACTGAGAGTAAAGATATGAATGCTGTTTTCTCTCTCTGGGTATCTGGCTTTGAAAGAGATGAGTAAACTGCTTTCCTTTGGTGGACCGTACAGTGGTGTTTGGCTCACATGTTACCTCCTAAATTACCTTTATCTAAATTATCTAAGTTATCTTTAGAGTAAACTGCAGTTTAGTCTTTGACAAGCTCTAAAATATATTCTTTTTTTTTAAGATTTTATTTTTTTCTTTTTTCTCCCCAAAGCCCCCGGGTACATAGTTGTATATTCTTCGTTGAGGGTCCTTCTAGTTGTGGCTTGTGGGACGCTGCCTCAGCGTGGTTTGATGAGCAGTGTCATGTCCGCGCCCAGGATCCGAACCAACGAAACACTGGGCTGCCTGCAGCGGAGCGCGCAAACTTAACCACTCGGCCAAGGGGCCAGCCCCTAAAATATATTCTAAACCAACCTTCTCCAACTCTATCACCTCGAGGTGACCCTAACCCCAGCTATCAGCATCTTCCACTGGGACCACTACTGTTCTATCTCTCCCCTGCTTAAGATCCTTCAAAGGCATCTCACCACTTAAAAAAAAAATCCAACCCTCTTCACTTGACCTACAAATTCCTTTGTGATGTGGCCTCTGCCTCTCTATCCATTCACATTTCCTGTCACCTAGACTGGGCTACATAATTTGTGGGGCCCAGTACAAAATGAAAATGTAGAAGGCTCTTTGTTCAAAAATAATTAAGAATTGCAAGAGGGTTACAGCAGAACATTAAACTAAGCATGGGGCCCTTCTGAGTGCAGGGTTCTGCGCAGCTGTGCAGGTTGCATGCCCATCAAGCTGGTCTGCCTGTTATCCACCCCCTCACCCCAGTGGTCGTTCTCCTGTTTCTTCCACACATACCAATCTGTTTTAGAGCCTTTGTACCAGCTCTTCCTCTGCCCGGAATGCTCTTCTATTTAATCTTAGCATGGCTCATTCCTCCTCATTAGGGTCTCACTTGAAAGGTCACCCACTGAGAGGGGTCATCCCTGACCCTCAAGCTAACATAACCACTAAATCACTTTGTTTCTTCACCACCTTGTTTTAATTCTTTGCCAGACATTTCATGTATTTTCTTTTTTTTTAGTTGTTTATTTATTTATTGGCCATCTTCCCCTGTTATGGATTGAAGTGTGCCCCCCTCCCCGAATTCCGATGTTGAAGTCCTAACCCTCAGTACCTCAGAATGTGACCTTATTTAGAAACAGAATTGTTGCTGGTGTAATTCATTAAGATGAGGTCCTACTGGAGAAGAATGAACCCCTAATCCAATATGACTGGTATCCTTATAAAAAGGGGAAATCTGGATACAGAGAAGTGTACAGGGAGAATGCTACGTGAACGGGGAGATGGCTATCTACAAGCCAAGGAGAGGCCTGGAGTGCTCAGAAGGAACCAACCCCGCCAACACCTTGATTTTGGACTTCCAGCCTTCAGAATTGTGAGACAGTAAATTTCTGTTGTTTCAGCCAGTTTGTGGCACTTTGTTACAGCAGCTCAAGCAAACTGATGCACCCCTCATTAGAACTAAGCTCCCTGAGAGGTAACCCGGTTTGGCTTGTGCACAGCGTCCCAGAACGTGCCTATATGGACTGTTACTCAGCACCTTGTAGCGCTATTTAATTGTTTCACTTGTGTTTATAAACCTGAAAACCTCTCAAGGAAAGAGAGTATTGCGAGTCAAAACCTGTTGAGTAGATTAAACCCTTTCACTGGTTTCTGGATTTTTTGCGGAGAGTTCTGGCAAGTAAAATGTGTGCGGACTGATAAGTCATAGCTCTTATTGCATTAAGACGCACGACGCGCTTTTAGTCATGCGGACAAAGAGACTAATACTTCGCAGGTCCCTCAAGTGGGGCTCAGAAGACCGAACCAAGCTCCAGCTTTTACAAGCGCTGATTCTTGTCCCTTTTGGCATCTTGGTACTTGTAGTTTTGTTCAGTATAACGTTGTCGGAAAAACGAACGCTGAGACTACAACTCCCATCACCCCGCGAGCGCTGGAGCCTTCAGAGCGCATCCTCGGGAGGGGGGGCGAGCACCATTGACTAACCTGCTGGCCGAAGGGCCCGCCTTCCTGAGCCCAGAAACCCCCATGATTGGTCAGCTGTCCCGCCTCTCATCGGAGGGGGCGACAGGTGAATGAAAGGGGGGCGTGTCGGTGCGTGTAGCTCGGCGGCGGCGCGGCTGGAACCCGCTGGAAGGTGAGAGCTGAGAAGCGGGTTCACGCTGACGCTTTCATTGGTTTGGGGCGGATTCAGGGCATCCAGGGAGGTCGGCCCAGGGGGCAGCGGGCAGGGATGCCCCCTTTCTGTCGACCTCCCTCGGACTCTGGGGACCCCCGCCGAGAGAACCAGTGCTGGATGACCGACCCCCTCCCTGCCGTCCAGCGTGGGGAGGGGTAGCGCGGCGGCAGATGCCCCCCACTTCCCTGGCGTTGGGTTGGTCCCCTGCCCCCGCGTGGTCCAGCCAGGTGGTCCCCGCACCAGCTCATTCTGATGGTGCCGGGTGCGAGGGCTCGGCCAGGCTGGGGCAATGCCCGCCGCAGCAATGGTCACTTTGTCCACGGGAGGCCGTGGGAGGGGCAAGGCCTCGGTTCCCCACCCTCGGGAGCCAAAGACCATCTCCAGTAACTGGTTCCTGTGATCTTCTCAGCGTCGTCTGGCTCTGGACGGGGGAGGATCCCCTTGTCTTGCGAACAATTTAGCAGGTGAAGCAAAGATGCAAATGACCCTGAAATTCTTTCTGTGGAGATGGAAATTCTCCCTTGTCGTTCACCTCCACTCCATGCGCTGGGGAACGGAGTGACATCCCCAACCCTTCTCACTGTGTCCTGGAGGGTTTGGGGAGTCTGGTTGGCATAGTGGTTAAGGAAGTCAACTTTGTGATCAAACATCTCAGTTGCAATCCTAGCTTGGACGTGTTATCTGTAAATTTGAACCTCAATTTCCTTCTCTGAAAAAGAGGATGTAATGATCGTATCGACTGCACTGGGTTATTGTGGGGTTAAATTTAATTAACACTTGAAAGTACTTGGGACAGTGCTTCCTGAGGAGTAGTGCTCAGTAGATGCTGACAATTGAGTAGATTTTCATTATTCTCAGGTTGGTGAGACTGGAGGAGTCTTGTCAGAAAGAGTGGGTAGAATTCAAGGCTGCTTTTGGCGCCTGTATGAAGACAGCCTTGTGATCTGGCTAAGATTCCCTCGGGGGAATGTGAGAGTTTATTGCAAGTGGTAGTGTTGGCATCTGCCCTCTCCTGGAGGACATACACTATACTTGGTTTATTTTTCTATTCCTGGCATCTTCCTTGTGTCAGGCATTGTATGTAGCCAGTAACTGTTGAATTGAATTGGAACTGTGGGAAGGCTGGCAGGGTCCCTGCCAGAGTGTGGGTAAAGGCTGCAGAGCCCAGAGGCAAGCAGACTTGATGTGAATGAATATTTCCATGTTATGTATCAAATGCAGGATTGGGGAAAGGTGTGAAGAAAGTATGTGGATAGCCTTTTTGCAAAGTTAGGGAGTATTTTTACATGACCCAGTAGAATCTGGAGTATTTGCAGAAAGAAAGCCAAAGGAAATCGGTTTGGGGTGCTATTGCTGGAAAGGAGCATTTTCCAGTGAAAAATGCGAGTGCCCTAGGACGAGACCCTGTAGATAAGACTGTTCTGCAAGTTAAGAAGTGTTGTGCTGGGCTGGCCTGGTCGTGTAGTGGTTAAGTTCGAGTGCTCTGCTTCTGCGGCCCTGGGTTTACTGGTTCGGATCCTGGGTGCAGACCTATCACTGCTTGTCAAACCATGCTGAGGTGGCGTCCCACATAGAATAACTAGAAGAACCTACAACTAAGATATACAACTGTGCACTGGGGCTTTGGGAAGAGAAAAAAAGAGGAAGATTGGCAACAGTTATTAGCTCAGGGCCAATCTTCCTCACCAAAAAAAGCATACCGTTAAAGAAAAGAAAAAAGAAAGAAGTGTTGTGCCTACTTAGACATTTGTTTCCCTAGTTTGCTAACTCATTACTCCTCTGCCTCTCCTCCTTTTTATTTTTTGTTAAAAAGGAAAAAAAAAAGCCATACATGCACATAGTAAAATATCATAACAGCACAGAAAGGTTGGAAATGAAAAGTGAAGGTCCCTCCACACACCTCTTACTCCTAGTTCCTTTCTTCAAGGATATCTGCTGTTAACTCTTGCTTGTTAACCTTCTAGAAAAAAATTCACACGTACACCAGCAGAAACATATACACAGATGGGATCATACTGTATATTTGGTCTTGCATCTTGCCTTTTTTCTCTTAATATATCTTGGTGACCTTTTCATATGAACACACAGAGCTCTAGCTCATTAAAAACGTAGTTGCATAGTGTTCCACTTGTGAATGTACCTCATTGATTTAACTTGTCCCCTATTGTGGACATTCAGATTGTTTCTACTTTTGTGCTAGTACAAAAATCTCATGCAATGGACATCTCTGAATTTACAATTTGATGTATTTTTGCAAATACATCCAAAAGGGTAAATTTTTAGCAATGATATTTCTGGGGCAAAAGATGTGTATCTTTTAAGTTTTGATAAATATTGCCAAATTCCCCTCTAAAATGGTGTTCCAAACTACATTCCCATCAGCAGTGTGATAAATAAATGAAAAGCAGTAGGATATATTGGAGTATATGAGGAAGCCATGTGATTTAAAACTAATTTGACCTGACCTTGTTTTTCCAAAAGGGCCTGACGTGGCCTGTTGAGCATGCATTGTACATCTGCTTTAAATGTTTACAGTGCCTCAAAGGCAAGAATGATGCCCTTAAAGATAAGGATGTATCTTCCCCCTTATCGGCATTCCCTTAAGGATAAGCAAGCAAACCGACAATCTTAAAAATGAGGACAACTAGGAAAAGGTATTAGATTATTTAAAAAATAGACCTAGGAATTTTTTCGAAATATCAGCCTGAGGCCATTTAGCTAAAGGTATTAAATGGTCCTAGTATTCAAAATGGCCTAAGGACATCACTAAATCATAGCCCAGGGCTATAACTGATGGGCCTAAGTCATCAAGAAGATTCTTATCTTTTTGTGCTCCTTTCTAATTCAAGGAAGTTATGTCATAATTTTGGAAAATTTTTCATCCAAAGTAGGTAAAAACATTTTGGTTCTGCAAGGAAGAGAGCTGTCAGATATCCAAAAAGTTCTACTATTCCCAAATAAATCAACCCTGAAAGTTTTCCCAGGACTAAGCTTTCACCGCCATTCTCCCCTCTTCCAGCTGCTCCAATCAAGCCTCCCCAGCAGTTGCTACTACTGCCTTTGGCAATCAAAATATTAAGGGAAAATCAAGATACAGGAAAATGCTACATTTAAATGTCACATTCTATCCTTCCTCAGAACGAAAGAAAAACTATCAGACTGGTAAAATCACATTTTTCAACGTGATAATATCTACTTGTCAACATAAATAATCCATAATCAATCTATAAATCAAAATTGGGGTGAGTTTATTATGAGGCAGGTTCACTCTCCACTTCTCTCCCTAATTGGTTCTCACCCGTCTAAACTTAATGCATCACTTGTTAGAAATACTGTACGTATTAAATAGGTGTAACCTGCCGTTCAGTAAGGTTGTTGTGGGTCTTTTATGGGTAAAATTCATGCAGTTAGTACACAGGCCTTGGGGAATCTATTTTGCCCATGGAAGGACGCTTTTGGGGGCGGGGGATGCCTGTTTTCTGCGGGGGTGGGGTATTGTTGGTGCTCCATTTGTAGAAAGGAAGCGTGCTAAAGAGTAGTTAGCCGTGGTTGGCAGCTCTAACTAGGTGTTTCGTGATTCCAATAGAGGGAAATGATGTACTTGGTTGTAGAAACTTCTCTGAGCTCAATGGGTCAGTATGTAAAAGGGGTAGTTGATGGATGGCTGTGTGGGTGGTATGACAGGAAAAGATGGAGGAGAGAGCCCGGGAAGAAGGTCAGTGCCTGTCTTCCTCACTAACAGAAGGATTTTAAACTTGATTTATACTTGTTTTACTTAGCAGTTAAGAAAGTATTCCTTTGTACTTAGCAAACCTACTTTATCCAAAGCACTCTGCCAGGTGCTGTGGGGGATATCAAATGAAATAAGGCATGGCTGATTCCTTCAAAGGAGTGACTGACAGACAAGGGCCGGCACATAAAAATACAGAGGAGTAAACCAGAGGTGGTGGCATCAATCAGTTAGGAGTCTCTCAACTGCAAGAGATAGAAAACCCAACTCAGACCAGCTAAAGCAGGAAGGGACTTAAGTGGCGTCTGGCACAGCATGAGTTGGGGCTCAGATGCTATCCCCGGGGCTCTGTCTGTTGCTCCTGCCTGAGCTGGGCTGTCATCCTTGTTAGGCTGGTTCCCCTGGAGGTGTGGCAGCGGCATTCCTCACATCCCACAGGCCCACAGAGCAAAGACTGCTCTTTTTTGGAACCCCCAGCAAACGTTTCATGACTTTTCATTGGCTCTGACCAAGCCACATGGCCATCTCTGAGCCAATCACTGTGATCACAGGGTGGCCTGTGTTACATCTTACACACCTGGAACCTGGGGATGGTACCAGCATGATGCAAAGCACGTGGGCCAAGAATGGGGGATGGGTGGTTCCACCAAGACGAAAAGTGTGCTAAACCCCATAAGAATGGTGAATGTGTCCTGGCTAGCCCAAGAATCCACCAAATTTTTCCACAAAGTGATGATAAGAGGTGTGAGCTGAGATTGCACTTGCCAGTCTCTAACTTCTGTATCAGGAGCCCGGAGACTAAACAGTAATTCTTAGATTTGGGTATTATCTATATTTTGAGCCTTCAAGAAAGTAGAGTGTAGTGCATAAGAGCACGGACTCTGGAGGTTCATAGACCTGGTGTTGAGTCTTGGCTCTGGTACAGCTGGGTCCTCTCCTATCTTCTCTGAGTCTCAATTTCCTTATCAGACAAATGGGGACAATATTGATGTTTTATCCTAGGGTTTTTATAAAAATTCATTGAAAGAATCCATATAAACCACTACATACAGGAGTGCAGTTAGCTCTAGTTATTTTTGTTGTTTTTCATAAATTAACCCAGTTGGACAACCTCTAATTTTTGTAGCTCCAAAACAGCCCATATCATAAAGACACCATTGACCCATGTGTTTGGAAGAATTTTTTTTTTAATTAAAAATGAGCATCTTATTTGTAAAGTTGGGATTTGTGAATTAACTTGAAAAAAATCTTGGCAGAGTTACAGGCTACCGCAGAACAGCAGCACCTGGTGGAGAAATGGAGATGCAATCCTATTATGCCAAGCTCTTGGGGGAGTTGAATGAACAGCGAAAGAGGGACTTTTTCTGTGACTGTAGCATCATCGTGGAAGGGCGGATCTTCAAGGCCCACAGGAACATCTTGTTTGCCAACAGCGGCTACTTCAGAGCCCTGCTCATTCACTATATCCAGGACAGCGGGCGGCACAGCACTGCCTCCTTGGACATTGTCACCTCCGACGCCTTCTCCACCATCTTAGATTTTCTCTATTCTGGGAAGTTGGATTTGTGTGGGGAGAATGTGATTGAAGTTATGTCGGCTGCCAGCTACCTGCAGATGAACGATGTGGTGAACTTCTGCAAGACCTACATCAGGTCGTCCCTTGATATCTGCCGAAAGATGGAGAAGGAGGCAGCGGTGGCTGCAGCGGTGGCGGCAGCGGCTGCAGCGGCAGCGGCTGCAGCTGCGGCAGCAGCTCACCAGGTTGACAGTGGAAGCCCCAGTTCAGGCAGAGAAGGGACCTCCTGTGATACCAAGAGCTTGGTCTCCTCTCTAGTGGAGAGTGTGGACTGTCCAAGAGAGTCCCCTTGTGGTGACTGCAGAGGTTGTCACCCCCTAGAACTGGTGGCGAAAGACAGCCAGGGCAGTAGCTCAGCTGACAGTGACCTCTCTACTTTGCCCAAACAGATAGAGCCCAAGGTGGAGTTTGATGCTGATGAAGTAGAGGTGGAGGTTGGTGAAAGGCTGCAGCAATATGCTGCCCCACTGGGCCTGGCCCACATGGAGGAGGGTTTATCCAGTGGCCAGGCCGTCGACTTGGCTTACAGTAACTACCATGTGAAGCAATTCCTGGAGGCACTTTTGTGCAACAGTGCTGTCCAGAGCAAAGATGATGTGGACCATCGCTTTTCTCGGAGTTTGGAGGGAAGACCAGATGGTGCAGGAGGAGCCATGAGTTCCATGATGGATGTCCAGACTGATTGGTATGGAGAGGACTCAGGTGAGCTCCATTAGCACTCATCATCTCTGCTGGTCATTTAGCACACACATCTGTGCCTTATAGTCTCCCACCATCATGAGCATGATCATTGTCATTGTCCCTACCATCATCATTACCACCATCATCCTCACGATCAACATATTACCACCACCACCAATAGGTGTTAATTGAGCACCTGCTGTGTCCAGGGCATTGTCTCTTTGCATATCTTAGTATTTTTACCTTTACAGCTAGAGTATAATGGTGTTGAGGGCAGTTTGAAGACATAAAAATAATCTACTGTCTTCCACTAACAGCAGTGGAACTTTGGTTAAATCATTACATCTCTTTGAACCTGTTTTGTTCAGGAGATAATCATCCCTGAGTTGCCTTTCTCACAGGGTTGAGGACCAAATGGAAGGTTTTCAGAATTTTTTCTCATGTATGATAACATGGTCTAGACAGGTAGGAAATTTATACTTCTTTGTGTCAACCATGGTGTCTAGCACATAGTAGACACTCAGTTAACATGTTGTGGTTGACGGTGCTATCTACTTGAGAATATTTGAGAGTTGGCATTTGGCTTCATATGAGTAAATTTCTTATATCCTTTGGTAGGCTTTTCTGTTCTAGGAGAACTTGGTTGTTTCCCTGAACGATTCTGAGAGATGAGTTAACATGGTTAACTCTCTTAACAGGTGAAGTAATTGTGTTATAAAGTGTCTTATAGGAGACAGAAATAAACATGGCTAATAAACGTACCGTGTAGCTTCCAGAACCTCAAGCCAAGAAATAAATGAATCACATTTCTAATTCACCCTTCAGTTTTGAATAGTGAAAGTTTTTACATCAGAGGAGATCAGCTGCTGTTATTTGTTACTAAATGGCTGTCTTGAGACTTTTTAATTTCATTTTTTTTTTAAGCAAGAATGTTCTGTATGTCTGATTAAATCTGGACTTGAAAAACTGGAAAATGCTGTTTCTGGTCCTCAGAGACACTGGCTTAACCAGCGATTAGAAGGTAGTGGCTGTTTCAGTGAACACACTATGGGAATTTGTTGAAATCTCATTTCCGTGTATGTAATAGCACTTTCAGACTGTGACTGCCCTTTCACGTCCATTAGGTGTTGTCATGCCCCATGAATTTGTCAGAGGAAGTGTGGAGAAACTGAAACCCAGATGGGTTTAGTGAAGTCCCTAAGATTGCAGAGCTGGTAAGTGGTGCAGTTAACCCTGGAAACCTGGGCTTATTTCATTCATTAAACAAACTGTAAAGGCAGCCCATGTGGATAGAGGATTTCGGTGCAATGATTTTACCTTTCAGCCCCTCTGCCTGTCAGTACAAGTATCAGGAAATAGTAATTCAGCTCTATGCCATCTTCATTCACGTCCGGTCTGTCAGTGTGTAAAGTCAGGTTTCCGACCATAGGTGGCTGTGGCAAGGCAGCCACCATGGCCCCTGGCCATGTCTGTTGTCTGCCAGGTTTTGATTCCATTCACATGGCTTCAGGGTAAATTTATTCCAAGTGCCACGGCACAGATTAGGACTGATTTGTTTGGTCATTCACTTATTTGCTCAACTATTAAGCAGCTTCCTTGTGAAGATACAAAGATAAGTCAGACATGAATCCGGCCTTCAAACTGATGGTGTCTTAGAGGAGACAGGATGTGTGTAATTGGCAGCACATGGTGGAAAGGTATCAGGGCTGGGAGACAGACGGAGATGTGAGTTTCAGAGTAGCCCCAAAGCAGGAGAACCGGCTTCTAAACCCTGGGAGATAGGAGGGGACTTTATGAAACTGGCTTCTGAGGGTAAGAAAAGGAGACATTGATAGAAATTGATAGGAGTCAGATCATGGGAAATCTTAAATGCTAACAGGTAAGCTTTCATCTGTAGGCATGGGGATATTTTGCATAGTTTCTGAGCTTAGGAGTAGACAGGATCTGTGCTTCAGGGAGATGAACTTGGCCTCAGCGCAAGATGGTGCGGAGATGGGAGACCAGGGCAGGGAGACCATCCGAGGCTGCTGCAAGAGTTCGCTGTCCGTGTTGCTCATCGCTGACATTAGCAGACGCTGTCAAAGCAGAGGGTGCTCCTGTCATTGCTCCCCGAGACCTCCCAACCCCAGCTCCAGCACCTCCCGTTGCTTCTTGGAGAGTTCATCCACATTGGCTGCCTCCACTGCCTTGCTTCCTACTCTCTTCTCAGCCCGCAGCGGTCTGCCTTCTGCCCCCTACGCACCACTGAAACCACAGTCATGAGGTCGGCTATGCATTTCTAGAGCTATTCCAATGAGTGGTTTTCCAGTGTTATCTCACTTGACTTTTCTTAGTAGTTGACTCTGACCTTTCTCTCTTTTTTGAAATTCTTTCTTCCCCTGGCTTCTGACATCACGAGTATCCACAGCTCTTCCCTCTGCCCATTCCTTTTCAGCCTCATCATGGGGTTATTTAATGTCAGTGTGTCCAGCATTCCATCCTTGGCTTGCTCCTTCAACATCTTATCATTCCTGTTTGTTCATTTATTTAACAGATATTTATTGAGCACTTACTACATACCAGACATGGTTAATCACAGTGAACAAAAGACAGTCCTTGTCTTCGTAGAGCTGACATTCTAGTGTAGGGAGACAGACAATAGAGAAATAAGTAAATATATAGTATGAAGAAGAACTAAAAGCAGGGAAAGCTTGATAGAGAGTGAAGGGGATGGTATTGTATTTACTGTTGACCAGGAAGGCCTTCCTTAAACCTCAAGGGAGTAAGAGAGCAAACTGTGCTGGTATCAGGGAGAAGAACATTCCAGGCAGAGGGAAGAGCAAGGCGCAAAGGCCCGGGTATAGGATCACACTTGGCGAGTGAGCTAAAGGAACAGCAAGGATTCTGGGGTGGCTGGCGTGCAGTGAGCAAGGCAGAGAGTGTTACAGGATGAGGTCAGAGAGTTTGGGTGAGGTCCTTGAAGGCCATGAGAAGACCGTTTGATATCACTCTGAGAAGGGAAGCCACTACAGGGTCTCAGCAGAGAGTGACTTGAAATGACATATATTACAAGGATCCCTCTGGGTACTGTGTGCAGTAACTTCCTAAGTGGTCCTCTTGCTTCCGCCCTTGTAGGAGGAATCACTTCGGAGTTACTGCAATAACCCAGGGGAGAGATGCGCTCCCCGAATCAGCGTGGCAGCAGCAGAGAGGTGAGAAGTGGTTGGATCCGGACTATAGTGCCTCTCAAAGGTAGAGCCGACCAGACCTGCTCATGGCTTACATGAATGGTATAAGAAAGTGAGGAGCTAAGGATGACCCTAAGGTTTTTAGCTTAAGCAATTGATTTAAACATGTTATGTTTGTGATGCCTATTGGATATCCAAGTGGAGATGTTTGGTAAGCCATTGCATCTGTAAGTTTGGAGTTCTGGGGAGAAGTCAGAGCTGAGATATAAATTTGGGAGTCATTAGTGGGTCCGTGGAATTCAAAACCTCTATATTCCAGGAACTTATAGATCTAGAAGGAGAAGATAAGAGATCTAAGGACTGAGCCCTGGGGAACTCCAACATTTAGAGGTCAGGAAAATAGAGAGAAGCCAGCAAAGGAGACTGAGAAAGGACAGCCAGTGAGGTAGGAGGAGAATCAAGAAAGAGCGATGGGTGCCAAGAGGAAAAAGTGTTTGAAGAAAAAGGAGAAATCAACAATGTCCAATACTGCATAAAGGCACTTTGAGAACTGATCACTGGGTTTAATATTGGAGAGGTCATTGATGAGCTTAAGAGCAGTATCACTAAGTGGTGGGGCAAGAGCCTGGATGGGGAAGGCTTGAAAGAGAACTGCAGAAGTAGATGTGAAGATAGTGGGTCCAGATGCTTCTTTCAAAGAATTTTGCTGTGAAGAGAACAGAGAGATGCATTGGTGGCTGAAGGTGGATTTTAGGTCAAGGTTTTTATTAAGGCAGAGGATCTAAAAGCAAGGTTATTTACTGATGGGAATGGGCCGGGAGAGAGGAGGATAATTGCTGACGGAAGAGAGAGGGGCAATTGATAGAGCAAGGGGAAATGGGACGCTGTGTACAAGTGGAGAGGACAGTCTCACCTTGGGAAGGACGAAGGACAATTCATTCATAGTAATAGAAGTGAAAGCAGATCATATGTGTTCGCACAGGACGTTGGGGGATGGCTGGGAGAAGGTAGACGTTCTCTTCTGGTTGTTTCTCCTTCTCAAAGACATAAGAAGCAAGACAGCGGCTGAAAGTGAGGAGGGGGTTGGAGGTTTGAGCAGAAGGAAGACGTGAAACAGTCATGGAGAAGAGTGGGAGCCTGAATGACAGGGGAACAGTTAGGATGCCTGGGCAGAACCAAGGGCACTTTTGATATCAGTGGTCAGCTGTGATGGTTGGATGGATGTAAAGTGAGACCGGAACACGCAGTTGTGTATTTTTCTCCAGTGATGTTAACTTACCTTCTTTCAGGTTTGGAATAGGCAGAGTTGTGTTTAACCAGAGTTTAGTTTTAACCAGGTGAATGCAGATAGAGGGAGAGAGAGGACCGAGGCAGTTGAGGGTCTATGCAAAGGAGTGATTTCATTGATGGACCATAGGCAGTAAACTGGGGAAGGCGGTGGGGAGGGCAGTAAAGTGGTGATATAGTCCATGGCTTGGAGGTCCTAGCAGAGAAGGGACATTTGGGATGAGCTGGAAAGATATGAGATGTTGATTGGTAAATGGATGCTTGAAATGTGGGTTATGGAGTGAATACAGTTATTGGCAGTATCTAGGTATGGGGCCGTGATTCTCATCCCTGACTGTACATTAGAATGGGAAGGGTGCTTTAAAAACATGATGCTTGGGGCCGGCCCCGTGGCCGAGTGGTTAAGTTCGTGCGCTCTGCTTTGGCAGCCCAGGGTTTCGCCAGTTCGAATCCTGGGCGCGGACATGGCACTGTTCCTCAAGCCATGCTGGGGCAGTGGCCCACACACCACAACTGGAAGGACCCACAACTAAAAATACACAACTATGTACGGGGGGCCTTTGGGGAGAAAAAGGAAAAATAAAATCTTAAAAAAAAATGATGCTTGTGTGTGTGGTGATGGATTATAATTAGTCTTTGGGTGGTGAACATGATGTAATCTATACAGAAATTGAAATATAATGATGTACAGCTGAAATTTGTATAATGTTGTAGAGCAACGTTACCGCAATAGAAAAAATTATGATGCTTGGGACGGGGATTGGACATTAGTATTTTTTCCTCATTCCTCCTGTACTTGCCTTTCCTCCTGTGTTCCCTGCCTCAGTTTATTCCACCATCATCCATCAAGTCAGCTAACCCAGAATCTGTGTCACTTAAAATCTTATCTTTCCCTTCTCTCCCTTCCCCCACGTGGTCATAGAGTCCTGTTAATTTTTTTTTCCTTTTTCTCCCAAAGCTCTCCAGTACGTTGCTGTGTATTTTTTTTTTTTTTAGTTGTGGGTACTTCTAGTTGTGGCATGTGGGATGCCGCTTCAGCATGGCTTGATGAGCGGTCCATGTCCACGCCCAGGATTCGAACTGGCGAAACCCTGGGCTGCTGAAGCAGAGCACGTGAACTTAACCACTCGGCCATGGGGCCGGCCCCAAATCCTGTTAATTTAACTTCTCTCAAATGTATCTCCTCTCCTCCACCTGCACGGCCACTGCTTTAGTTCATGTCATCTCTCACCCCTCCCACCTGGACTTCCTGCCTTTAATCTCGCCTCTCTCTTAAATCCTTCCCTTGTCTTGTCCCCAGAGGGATCTTTCAAAAGTCAGATCTGACCATGTACTTCCCCTGCTTGACATCCTGGCTGCTTATGGAATAAAGTCCTTATTGCTTAACATGTCAGCGCACAGAGGCAGGGATGTTTGTCTTTTCACTGCTGTATCCCCAGGGCCTAGAACATAGCCTGACACATTGTAGGTGCTCAGTATAAATTTGTTCAATAAATGAATGAAAGTGGCCTTTACAGTTTGGCTCCTGCCCCTTCCTAGTCCTCATTCCCCTCCAGCCCACTTTATATTCCATAGTCTCATTTACTTCTATGCCTAAGCATGTGTTGTTCCTCTGTCTGAGATATCTTTCTCTGTCTTGGACTTCTGGTGAACTCCTACTCATCCTTCAAAACCTTGCTCAAAGATCACCTCTTCTATGAAATCTTCTCTGAACTCCTAGAGAGAATTCATTACTTTCTTGTCTATATTTCTTCATCACTTTGAACTTTGCATGTGTTACATTGTATCAGATGAATTTGTTTATGTGTCTTTCTCTCTTCCTAGACTTAACTTCTTGAGGGAGGAAACAGGTGTCTTGGTAAAGATGGACCTTGACAGTCCCTGGTGCATTAGGCACTCAAGTGAACTGCTGTGTTGTGGGGAATCACATCATGAGAGAGGAAGCAAAGTGTTGCAATAACTCATACATTTCTGATGGAGAAATACTTAACAGTTGGTTTTTCCAAGGACTAACAGTGGACCCATTTTATTCCGTTTTTATAGGTAGTTGGGAAGAAGATTTAGTACAGTGCCAGGCTGATGGGGATGAATGACCGTGACATTCCACAATGCCAGAGGAGCGAGTAGGGACCTGGCGTCTCGGTACCAGTGTGATCAGTGAGAAATAATCCAACACGTGTGCAGGGATGAGCTGTGAGCTGCTGCTTTTATTCTAGGAAACAGGTTTTGGAGTCACTATAGATTAGGCAGAGTGTTAGGCATTGTCAGGATGGGAGCTGGAAACCAAAGACGACCATCCCCACCTTTACACAGAATGATGGGTTCTCACCTGGAGTTCAGCTCGCCAGACTTTTTTGGCAGCCCCTCAGGAAAGACGAAGCCCATTTAGGTGTCCAGAGAAGGTCCCAGAGAAAAGGAGGTGAGAGAGACCGCAAGTGTGGTCTCCAGTGTTGAGAGAGACCACAAGATCCTGGCCTGCTTAATCAGTAAAGAAACACCGAGGAGATGATGATGGTGACAAAATGGCTGACATCTACGAGAGCTCACTGTGTGCCAGGTGCTGTATTTTATGTATTACTTCCTTTCATTCTTACCCCAATCCTGTAAGGTGGGAACTATTATCATCCCTATTTTACAGATGAGTAAAGTAAAGCACAGAGAAGTTAAGTGAGATGTCCAGGGTCACACAGTTGGTAAATGGTAGAGCCAGGACTTGAACCCAGGTTTCTGTGCCTGGAAAGTATGATCACTAGTGGCTTTATAGATGATATGATATGAACAGAGTCTGTAAAATCCTGAAGGGCATGAATAGAAAGAGCAAATCTTGGAATACTGCAATAAGGGTAACTCAGAAAATTTGAAGGAAAGGAATAGTTTTTGTAAATGTGGATGACAATCGTTTTGTCACCTTAGTGGTTGTATGAGCAAGGTAAAAAAAAAAAGGAGTTGGAAAAAAATTTAAGTGAATTCCTAGATATTTGATGATTTCTGATATATAGAGTTAATATGAATTCCAAACAGTTTAGGGTCTGCGTGATAGCCAACCTCTTCTACACACGCCTGGAAGCTCATCTTAGAAACTACTGTCACAGAAAGCATGAATCCTGGTCCACCGGTCGGCTGCGTCCTAACAGAGGTTTTCAAATTTTGGAGGATCTGTATTCACTTCCTTTGACAGGAGGTCTGTATTCATCAGCTCAGGCTGCCATAACAGAATATCACAGACTCGGTAGCTTAAACAATAGAAATTTATTTTCTCACAGTGTTGGAGCCTCAGAGTCCGAGATCAGGTGCCAGCAGGGTTGGTTTCTCGTGAGAGCTCTCTTCCTGGCTTGCACATGCCTGCCTTCTTGCTGGTCCTTGCGTGGTCTTTCCTCTGTGCACCAGCAGAGAGAGAGAGAGAGATCTCTGGTATCTCTTCATCTTATAAGGAAGGCTACCAGGCCTGTCAGATTAGGGCTCTACCATTACGACCTCATTTACCCTAATGACCTCCTAAAAGGCCCTATTTCCAAATACAGTCCCATTAGAGGTTAGGGCTTCAATGTCTGAATTTGGGGGGGAAGCAATTCAGGCCATAGCAGGGTCTCAATCAGTAGCGTCTTAAAATGAAATCAAGTAGAACAGATGCTATCAGAGTGAGCCCTGTTTTGGGAGGCTTTTCCAGTTGTCCACATGAAGGCACGTGTGTTCTGAGGTGGTTGTGTAAGCTGTGTTCCTAACTGTGAGTCACAGAGAATCTTAAAGCCAGTGCCTTATGGCATTCCTTGCAACTTTATATCAGAAGCCTGCTTTACCCTCTGGCTGATTGGGAGCCCGACACAGTTGAAATTTGCAGACAATCTCTTGCGGTTAGCTGGCGGTTGATACCCTCCCTCTCCATCTGGATGGTGGAATTCCCCAGCTCCGGATCCCATCCGTCGGAGGGTGGCTGGTATTGTTGCTGTTTACGGTATGACTGAATCAATCCATTTGGCTCCCCAGGTGATGTGCTGGTGGTCCCCATTAAGCTCCACAAGTGTCCTTTCTGCCCTTACACTGCCAAACAGAAGGGCATCCTCAAGCGGCACATCCGCTCACACACGGGTGAGCGGCCCTACCCCTGTGAGACCTGTGGCAAGAGGTTCACTCGACAGGAGCATCTGCGGAGCCATGCACTGAGCGTAAGTGTCCAGGCTGGCAATTTTCTCGTGGTGGGTGGTGGGAGGGGGTGGTTCATAATATTTGTCTCATGTGAGGATAAAGCCAGCCTGTCTTTCACTTCTCTGTCCAGTCGGGTATTTTCAGAGAATTTTAAACATATGTTTCTATTACTAAATTAAAGCTGGGTTGGTGGCACTTAGAGAAAGTGAGAATTTATATGGTAACAGACTAGTTTTCTTAGGAGAAGAGTCAAGAAAGTTTAGATCCTAGTTAGGGATGGTTGTCATATGACAGAGAACACTGGAGGTTGGACATGGGATTGGGGGTCTGTTCCCATCGGTGTGATGCCAAATGTAAGCTGTATGCTTAGTTTCCCACCCAGCATCCCAGCACCCGGGAGTGGAGGAGGGCTAGACTGCCATTTATAGTGCTACCTGTGGGCAGCAAAGAGGGCCCCAGCCCAAGGGGACCTCCCCTCCCACTGGCTGCCCCCTAGGATTCTGTCTCCCATGTGAGTGAGTGATACCCACAAACTTAAAAAGCATTTAGGCCGTTTAGAAAGGCATTGCATTTAAGATCATCTTTGAGCAAGTCAATCAGTCTTTGGGAAATCCAACATAAACATGTGATTGGACCACAAAGGATGCTACCAAGAATGTGAAAAGACAACCCACAGAATGGGAGAAAATATTTGTGATTCATTTATCTGCTAAGGATCTAGTAACCAGAATATATAAAGAACTCTTACAGTTCAACAATAAAAAGACAACTCAACTAAACAATGAATATGAATAGACATTTCTCCAAAGAAGATATACAAATGGCCAATAACCACCTGAAAAGATGCTCAACATCATTAGTCATTATGAAAATGCAAATCAAAGACACAGTGAGATGCCACTTCACACACACTAGGGTTGTTATAATCAAAAAACAAATAATAACTGGGGCTGGCCTGGTGGCATAGTGGTTAAGTTCCCACGTTCTGCCTCGGTGGCCCAGGGTTTGCAGGTTTGGATCCCGGGCACAGACCTACACACTTCTTATCAAGCCAAGCTGTGGCAGCGTCCCATATACAAAGTAGAGGAAGATTGGTATGGATGTTAGCTCAGGGCCAATCTTCCTCACAAATAATAATAATAATAATAACAAAGTGTTGGTGAGGGTGTGGAGAAATTGGAACCCTCATACATTCCTGGTGGGAATGTAAAATAATGCAGTCCCTGTGGAAAACAGTTTGGCAGTTCCTCAAAAATTTAAGCATAAAGCTACCATAGGACCCAGCAATTCCACATCTAGGTATATACCCAAGAGAACTGAAAACATACATTCACACAAAAACTTGCTCATGAATGTTCATAGCAGCATTATTCATAATAGCCAAAAAGTGGAAAGAACCCAAATGTCCATCAACTGATGAAAGAATAAACAAAATGTGGTATATACATATAATGGACTGTTATTCAGCCATAAAACAGAATGAAGTTCTGATACAAGCTGCACCGTGGATAAACCTTGAAAGCGTTATGCTAAGTGAAAGAAGCCAGTCACAAAAGGCCACATTTTGTATGATTCCATTTATATGAAATGTACAAAATGGGCAGACCCATGGAGATAGAGAGTGGATTAGTGGGTACCAGGGGCTGGGAGGATGTGGGAATGGGAGAAGGATGACTATTAATGGGTATAGGGTTTCTTTATGGGGTGATGAGAATGTTCTGAAATTAGACGGTTGCACAACCTTGTGAATATACTAAAAACCACTGAATTGTATACTTTAAAAGGGTGAATTTTATGATATGTGAATTATGATTTTGAAAGAATCCAGATTTAAGATAAAGCACGACGTTACCGACTGCCTCTGCTCTCGGTGCTCGCCCCAGCACACTGAGAACGGCCTCATCCTAAGCCCTTAAGTTTTTGTCTATCTTTTTTTTCCTTTTAGTTTCAAATTATATTTTCAGTCTGTCTTGGCAGCAGTAGGTCCCTGGGTACCTCTAAGATGTTTCATTGGTTGGAATCCTCATTCCCTCTGTCTTTCCACATTATACATAGTCCAGTCTACGGCAGCCCAAAGAGGTGGTATTCAAAGGCCCTGTCAGGTTGCAAAGGTCAGATAGACACTCAGCTTGGCTCAAGTGTTGGGAGTTCAGTGTAGGAAGCCCAGGAAACCTCATGGAAAGCAGGGACACTGGTCAGGATGTAATGGCAGCTCCAGCAACCTGGGTATTGTGTTGCTGGCCCTTCTGCACCAGTTTCTCTGTGTCTCTGCCTCTTGTGGGTATCCTGCATCCAGAGCTCTCTAAAAGAGAGGCTCTGATTGGCTCACAGATCCCCTGTTGGCTGCAGTTCCTGAAGAGTGCACACATTAGAAGGAGAGGTCTTTATACAGAGGGGACCCCTGGAGCTGCTGAAAAGAGATCAGGCTTTCTTCCCTGGTATGCAGAGTTCTCATAAATAAGGAATGCATTTATCAACAGAAAAGCCAAGGGTGAAGCATCTGCTGGCACATTTGGGGAATACATTATCTAGCAAATCTGCCTTCCTAGTAACTGACCAATCCAAGGTACATAAGCCATGCCTAAAATTCTAATCAGTTCACTGAGTGCCTTTTATATGCCAGGGACTAGGGATATAGTAACAAATGTGACAGAGGAGAGAGAATGTGAGTAAGGAAGTCCCTGCCCTCTTGGAGCTTACAGTCTAGTGAATTTTACCAATGATTTGTTAGAAATACAGCAAAGGATAGAGTATAGGCGAGAATACATAGCTGGGGGACCTACCTGGTCTGGGGCATCAGAGAAGACTTCCTTCAAAGGCATTAGTGAGGGAACGAGTTGGCGATGGGGAGGAAGGCACGTTCCACATGTGTCCAATGGCCCTGGGGTGGAAAGGACCTTGGTGAGGCTGAGACTTGGTGAGAGAGAGCAAGGGGGAGAGTGGCGAGACGTGATGAGGCTGGAGGGTCAGCCAGGGGCCAGATCATGTGGGGCCTTGAAGACCGTGGCTCAACCCCCTTTCTGTGACATTTACTGTGTCTTCTTGGGACTTTAGGTCCACAGATCCAACCGTCCAATCGTCTGCAAGGGCTGCAGAAGAACCTTCACGAGTCACCTGTCACAGGGGCTGCGGCGCTTTGGGCTGTGCGACAGCTGTACCTGCATTACAGACACACATGATGACGAGGACGATTTGATACCCATCAACCTTAGCCTGGTGGAGGCTTCGTCCGAAAGCCAAGAAAGGAGCGACACAGACAATGACTGGCCCATCTATGTGGAGTCTGGTGAGGAAAACGATGCTGCTGGAGATGAATCTGACGACAGACCACAAATTCGGCCGTATTTCTCAGATCGAGAGACACTTACGTAGCAGTCAATGGATGGGGAAGAGGTTTTAAAATTTGCTTTTACTCATTCTGTGGTTGAAAGCCACCGTTTGTCCAGTTTTGTGGAACCCTGAGAAGAACATTCTTTCACTGTTAGTATCTTGCTTTTTTGTTAGACGACATGGCAGAGGTTGGATTTTGACTCAGAGGACTAATGACTTGTTAGTGTGGTGCCCTTGTTTCTGAGAGCTTTCTGAGTGAATCAAGCCAGCCCTGAGGCTTCCTGTTTTTTCCTGCTGTGCATCCAAACTCTGGTTTGGAAAAAGATAAGAAAATCTTCATACTTTTTTTCACATTGTCTGAATCCTCTGCATTCCTTTGTCATCATCCTCTTTCTCTCAAAAGGTGGGCAGGAATATATTACGTTTTGAGATCCATCTTGCCTCTGCCAAGCCTCTCCTGATGAATTCCGTATTTTAATTTTCTGGTGAAGTTTTAAAGAGAAAGCTTCATTGATATAAAGCAGGCAGGGCTGTCTGGCTACATGGTTGTAAAAGCTAATTTCTAAATCTGAGACTGCAATTTTAAAGGCTGGAGGTATTATGTGCAGACAAGCATGGAAATGAGCTGAAAGACTCCTCATGGCCTTCTGACTTGCCCTGTTGAGTTAAATGTCAAGTTAGCCCTGGGAAGGGAGCCTGTGATCCCAGGTCTGGGTGGTTTCCCTGTCTGGTTTGATATTTGACAATTCTACACACATGGATAACCTGTTTTATGATCATAAAACAAGTCATCTGGGCTAAACTCAAAATGGTCCCCTGCTTTTTCCAGCCATTTCCAAGAGCCACTGCTGTGTAACCTGGAAATGTAGCCACTGCTGATGTTCTTTAACTGCATTTATAAATAGAACTTTAATTGGAGAGAGAGAGTAAGCGTATATAAACAAGTTATATTTCTAAATTGTTTACCTTTTAAAAGATCCTCTGGAGGGAAAGAGAAGGTTAGTAGAACAGGTTTTTAAAACCAGTCTGCTTTTTACCCGCTTTGTAGCTATACAATTATTCTAACAAAAGAGGTTATACTTCTTTAAGGGGCTAGGGCAGGAAATATTAGAGATTAAGGCTATTTAAGGCACTTTCATAATTCTGTCTTGTGTTAAAGTATCCAAAGTGGCTTTTAAAAGAAATCCCTCTTCCTTTTAGCATAGTTTTATTTCAAAAGGTGGTAAAATAGTTTTCTTTCTGCCTCTTGAACAAAAAAGATAATCAAAAACATTATAAATTGGCTTGTGAACGTTGACCATTGAAGAGTTCAGAAGGTGTATAAACCATACTTCTCAAGAGGAGTTAGAACTCCAGAACAGTGCTCCTCAAACTGTGGCCGGTGGACAGCTGCTGGTTACAAACTGAAAATTATTGAGGACCAGAAACACTTTTCTTACCTGAAGTGAAAATATTAGCTATTGTTTTAAAAGAGGGATCTTGGCGAAAGAGAAACCTAAATGTATGCATAGAAGATATACTTTGCCAGGAAGTTATGTTTGACATTTTTGCTCTGTTTTCATTCACTTCTGATGTTTAATGTGACTTTTCTACCTCACAGTTCAACTTCTCTGCCTGCTTTTCCAGCAGAGCAATGACCCTCTTCCATGACCTATTCTGATCACTGGGTGCAAAGTAGAAATTTACATTAGAGATTTCTCTGGAAGACGGTGATTCTCACCTGGGGTGATTTTGTCCCCCAGGGAACACTTGGCAATGTCTGGAGACATTCTCAGTTGTTATAACTCAGGGCAAAGTGCTGCCGGCACTAGTGGGTAGAAGAAAGGGATGTTGCTAAACTTGCTGAATGCATAGGACGGCCACTTACAACATAGTATGATGTAGTCCAAAATCCCTGCTGTCACTTAATTTTGTGTTATATTTTAGGCTGCTTTTTACCTTCATACTGTTTAATAGGCCCTTATATTCCCACAAGTTTTGGAAAATAGTGGGGAGCTGAGGCCATACTGTTCACAACTTGCCCAAGATCTGATCAGGTTTGTGATGTGGAAACTTCAAATTCTGACTCTGATTCATACCCCTAGAACCATTTACTAGGCTCTGATCACTTTATTAAAGATTAAAGCAGCAGGATCCAGGGAGGAAAATGGAACATGAAGCCTAATATTTAAATGATTGTCTTTTTTCCATAATGTCTCAGATTGTTGCATTCCTGGTTGGCTGTTTGGAGTTTGTGTGCTGGCATTGGTAATAACTGGATCACTGAATTCTCTCATTTTTAAAGGAGATACTTCCTTTGTCTGGACTATCAGATCATCAACTGTCCTCTGTTTTAAATTTATGTTCACATTTGGTGGTCAGTATTTATAATCACAGTGTTTTGAGGTTTAATTCATGGAGTTGGTGATATTTTTATAAGTAGATTCACAGTTGGGCCCAACACAGACCATTAGTGACTTAGTTTATAGTCTGGCATCTTTCTGGCACATTCAGTCCAAGTTCACAATGGGATGCTTCTGTCTTATATTAGATATATTGCATGGATGGGAACAGGATTCTTACTTGTAATGGAATTAAAAAATGGAATCCTTGGGAAAATGTTTCTTTTGAGGGTAGGGAACAGGCTTTCATAGCAAGGGTTGGGAAGGAATGTAAATAAGGCCCGTATCTGTAATAAATTAAGAAATGACATAGAGCATCATGACTTCTGGTCATTTGGCAGAAAGATGCCATTCTGATGTAAATACTCTGGTGGTCGCTAGACTTTGAATATCCCTTAAGAAAGCTACTGACCTAGTGGTCTGAAAAATGTTGTGAAATTGAGTATTCTGGAGGTTCAGACATACTGTGATGGGTTTCGTGTTCTTGTTGTTAATTGATGTCGTGATAAAGCCCACGGAGAGAAAGGCTACACAGAGGGCTGCATGTGCTCCTTCTGAGGGCAGTGGGGAAGGCTGCAGTGGCCTTCGGTCAAGTGAATTCAGACTGTTTCATTTGGACGTCTAGGCTTTTCTTGTGGGTCCCTTGTGCATTGACAATAAAATTCTCTCTGTGAAGTCTAGTGCAATGGAGTAGATGGGCAAAGGGTTGGGGTGGGTGGAAAGTTCCTATTAACTCTGTTTTAAGCATTACCACTATACTTCCTGTCGTTGGTGGTCTCTTGTAGCTTGCCTTGTGCTTTCACGTGGTCACACTATCTTCTAATCCCAAAAAGGAGGCACTTTATTCACTTGCTTATGATGGGCAATGTTTTCGTTGGATTTTGTTCAATATTTCCACCAAATATGACTATATTCCTCAAACCTCTCATTATAGCACTGGGAATTTGGATTCTTTTCTTCAAATAATGCTTCTGTAGAGATAAGTGAGAGCTTTTTGTTTGGCGGGAGTAGTTTGGTTGTTTTCTAACGTGCTAGTTTTAAAAGGTGACACTGACTCACTCCATTGTGATCAGATGACACGGAACCTTCATAACTTAGGGAGGACGTTTAGCATCTGTTCTGACCCTCCAGGTGGATAATTTTACTACTGCCAGTTCTTCATTGACAACTGTGGTTTGGGAGAGCGATTTTTATAGTCATCATTTGATTTTTGCACCTTTGTCAGTAAGCATATTAAAAATCAGTGGGGGTTGGGGTGGGGATTATGTGCTTGAATGAAGAAGGTTTCGTGGTAACAAGCCTGGGGATTTTAAGGGAGGGCATCGATTTGAGATACATGTCTTGGTGATGTGCAAAGGATGTGGATTATCTGTCATGCAGACAGTGAAGGGTATGATCAGGATTTTTTTGGAAGCAGAAAAACATGCCAGACCGTTTCACATCTTTCTACTATCCATAGTCCCCGTGGAGTGTCTACTACCACCAGAAAAAAACAAGCAGATAGCACAACCATGTTCTCCAGAGGTCTACTGAGGCTCAACTGACTGTTTAGAAACATTCAAACTTATAAACTGCCACACATGGCGTCAGATTCACTTAGAAGGATATAGGATGGGAAGCAGAGGTTGCCTGCAGGACAGAACCAAATGTTGCTCTTCTGTCAGTCTCTGCAGCTGTCCATGTGTCATAGCTCAGGCACAAGGAGATAGACCCTCATCAGGCACATATGGAAGCTCTCCTGACTTAAAAGCCTCTTGTCCCACGGGAGCAAGCATCTCTTAGAACAACTCCATAGACATAGTTTGCAGGGTCCCCGTAAGAGACATGTCTCTTCCAAGAGTCACTGTACTCAGGGAAGCCAGAACTGTGGCTTCCTATCAGGTATTTATAATTCTCCCAGTCCGGATGGAGTTTACCAATTAGGGGTCATTTCTACCATATGTAATGTTGCCTAGCAACATAGTTGATGTACTACTTTTTATAAGGTTGCCAGGGAACAGAGCTAGAAAGATAACCAAAGGTCAAATTCTCACACAGAGGGGGGAAAGGTTCTGTTAATCCTTTACCAAACAGTATGCGAAGCACTTGCACAGTAGATGCCCCACCTAGTTCCTATAAAATATAGCCAGAGGAATTTCCTATTGAAATATAGCCAAAACTAACTCATTCCTCCTCTCTTGAAAAGTTGTCATTCTTTGTGCTTAGCTGCTTGTGATTAATACACTGTTTGCGAATTTTGCAGAGGTCCATGTAAGAGTTGGATAAATAGTCGAAATGGTCCCATCAAAATGTCATGTATCCTTTGGTGCCACTCATAGTAGGCTGGTATAGTATGACATACTGTAGGGACATTATTATTTTTTTAATTGTTTTTAAATGTTTCCTTTTTCTCCCCAAAGTCCCCTGGTAAATAGTTGCATATTTTCAGTTGTGGGTCCTTCTAGTTGTGGCATGTGGGATGCCACCTCAGTATGGCCTGATGAGCAGTGCCATGTCCACGTCAGGACCCGAACTGGCGAAACCCTGGGCCACCAAAGCAGAGTGTGCGAACTTAACCACTTGGCCACGGGGCCAGCCCCTGTAGGGACATTACTGAATGGAAATTTCTTTGATGGGAACCTGTGTCCACCTGGCAACCAGCAGACACTAGGCTCTTGGTAACAGTCCCTCTTATTGCTATGTCATGTGGTGCTACTCTTGCCTGCTTCTGTTCCCCTTGGCAGATCAATAAGTGACAATAGCTGGTTATTTATTCAACAGTTATCCAACAATTACTTGCTGTGTGTTAGGCTCTAGGGGTACAGCAGTGAACACGCACAATCCCTGCCCTCAAGGCACTTGCAGTATGTCGTCAGGGACAGTAGCAAATAAGCTGATACAACACAGTTTTGGTTGTGACAATAGGGGCAAGGACAGGGTGCTCCGAGAGAGCTTGGGCAGAGCCCCAACCCCAGTCTTAGAGCCTCAAGAAGGCTTTCTTGTCTAAACTACTGTTATCGTGGTCCTTCCCATCCAGTAAATTTTAGCTTTGGAATACAATTTATAAGCAACTTAAATAGCTTCTGACATTTCCTATTTTTCCAAATATGGTGGCTTTGGACCTTAACACTGTTTAAATTACCTGTTTTATTCAGGTATGTAAAAATACTATAAACATTTCAGAATATCCTTGTCTTTATAAAATATGCATTAGATGCTATGGTATTTTCTGATTTAAAAAACAACAACAATAATAAATAACTTCCCATTATCTTGATCCAATCTAATAAGACAGAACAAAGGTATTGTTACTATGACAGATGTGAAGAAGCTCCACTGCATCTGGATTGGGTCTTGGCTGGCCATGTAGACTAGTTAATACCCCAGAAATCAGGTAGCTATGGAACAGAACCACTAAATCAAAGGATTTGAGAACTAGAAGGGACTTTCGAGATAGTCTAGTCCAACTCCATTTTACAGAGAGATGAAATGACTGGTTCCTAATTCCCATACAGCTAGTTAGGATCAGAAACAAGATCCTGCTAGGCCAATGCCGATAACAAACAAACATGTTTGGGCAGGCAGCAAAGACCATCCTTAGGTGGCATTTGTTTCCTTGGGTGCCCATCAGACTAAAACCACGGAAGAGGAAAATGCTGTTTTAGCCCCATGTGGCTTTACATGATCATGGCCTGAATTCTTGTAATGCTTGGACAGGGAGGGGGAAAATCACTTGTTCAGTGTGGAGGAGTCAATTTAAATTCTTTGCCTGTAATACCCACACACGTTTGAAATAATATACACTACCATCAACACGCACACACAGCAAATCGAAATCTTTATTGTCCACTTATTATGTATCATGTATTTGATTTTAATATATTCATTTTGTTTGTTAAAAACTTTCAAAATGAAAAAGTATACAACATTATCTTGAAATTACTTTTGCCAACCTCTCTAACTGATTTTTGATATAAATTTGGCATGATTCGGGGAAGCTGACAAGGATAATCTTATTTGAAACAAAAAGCTACATATTTTTAAGTCCACGGTCCATATCATATTATGGTATTGAGTGAAATGTATTTTAGGTATTTCTTGACTCAGTGGAAATAAACTTACTATGAAAAGCTAATTTTATTTAAAGGTCTATGATAATATATAACAGTTATCAGTAAAACAGATTAGCCACTTTACGATCTAAAAATACCTAGAAGCAGTGATCCTGGTTGTTAATGAAATATTTATCGTTTGGGATTAAAATGAATGCAAATCATCTTTAATTTGGTTAAATCAACCTGGGAGTAAACAAGAAATAGTCTCCAGCTAAATTTTTGTTTGATTTACATAAGTGAGACTGAGACACCCTAGTGACAAATTTAGAATTTTGCATAGGAACAGCCTCAGCCAAGATCAAGAAAGAGTCTTTTGTTCACTTATTGCTCATTTTGTCTTCAGCAACAAGTGCAATTGAACTATTTTCTGCACCTTCTGGAATTTAAAATTGACCTAAATTAGAAAACGGCAAATTTTAGAACGGTTAAGATCAAAATGGTTAAAACAGTTGCTTTGGAATGAATGAAATAAATTGAGGATTGATCACATGGATGAGTTAATAATCTTTCATAATTTAAATTCAGTTAACTATTTTTCTCAGTGCAGTTAATTTACAGGAACTTCTAATGAGGAATTTTATGAATCAGATATCGGGTAACAACAACGACGAAAAAAACCCACAAAATAAAGAGAACTATTAAAGAGAGCTCTAAACAGAAACAGCTTCCATCAAATATCTTTTCCCTCCTCTCTGTCCCGTGGTGTCAGGATTAATTATTTCCTTACATGAGACAGTTTCTGGGCAGAGTATCCCAAGCCAGGTTGTTTTAGATTCTGTGAAAGAAGGCTGACCACTGCTTGATGAATGGGCAATATTCGCAAAAAGAGATGGCAGACAACACCAAAATCAGAAAAGGCACAACGATTCTAAGCTCTGAGCTCTACAGTCACTTTCCAACAACTCTTACAAGAAAAATAGAAACTGGCTTTATCTTTGGCTCCCAACTTTCCAAGTAGATTAATTCCTCTTACAAAGGCACTTGTCAAAACTGCTATAAAAAAGAGAGAAGATAAAGTTGGAAATGATCCTGACCGTTAAAACAATAGCAACTTGTACCTTTTTTAAGGAGTGGGAAACTTTCTGCTTTTTGGAACTGAGTTAATTTTTATGTCAAAGTGGTTATGTACCAAATCTGTTTATATGGTTCAGTGTTGTCCAGGTTGTGTGGTGTTTTGATATTTTTACTTTTTATATTTAAAGAACTAAAAATAAGAGAGAATAAAGTAATAAATTAGTGGCTATAATGTATATAATCTAGACCTGACTTCTCATTTCTGTTGTCTTGGCATCCCATTTTAAATATAAATCTTTAAGACATATGTGCATATTTTTGCTTTAAAAATTATTTCTGCTTAAATAACAGTTTGAAATATTTATCTTTTGAAGATAGGAAGTTGGTTCAGTTTTAGCAATATATTGATATAATTTTATATTTTTAAAAAATGTCAAGGCTGGGTTTATTTAAGATTGGCTGGGCTCACTGCCAGCTCTTGAGAAAAGCATTTATAGCCTATAGATTTTTTAGAGTCCCCATAATAATAAAGAACTGCTAAAACTAAACACACTTTCCAATTGTCTGAAGACTCACTAACTTCATTTAGTAATAGTAACTTTCTTTTTCTATCTAAAATGGAGATTGGACCAAATCCTGCTTGCTGCCTGTTTTTTGCAAATAAAGTTTTAGTGGAACACAGGCACACCCATTCCTTTCCATATCGTATATGCACTACAATGGCAAAGTTGAATGGTTGTGATAGACATCTTTCATCTGCAAAGCCCAAAGTAGTTACTCTCTGGTGCTTTACAGTTTGCCCATCGGTGATTTAGAATCTTGGTCGAGACAAGAGATCTGTTTTTCCTTATGTAGGGATGATGGAGGTGGGGTGGGTCTCACCAGTTTGGTGAGCATCGCTAGGATTTAAACCAAGCTGGTGTATATGGACCGATCCGTGAGCATCCCTAAGTTTTAAACACGTCTAGTATGTATGAGGGTCAGTGGAGGGGCACAGCTGATCTGTATTAAGTTTTGGGGAGTTGCTAGGAAGATCTGACCAGGAGAAAAGGTGGTCACTTGGCTCAGCTCCAAGGAAGTGTGCCTGAGCCTTCAATGTGAACCTACAGGCTGGAACTAAAGGAGCCTGATCCAAAATCTTGGTGAGATGCTGGAAGCTCAAACTGCACTGCTCTGAACACCTCATGCCAAAGCATGATGCAGAGTGGGAGGGCAGGAGTACTGACTGCCCTGCACTTCTGCAACTCTGTCCTCGGTGTATTCTCAGCACAGCTGTGGCTCACAGGCAGCAGCAAGAGAGGTTAAATTCTGCTGGATGGGCTCTAATGGTGAGCACGGGACACAGCTAGGATTTCAGTTTTTCCAGGCACCTGCGAATTGAGCAGCAGACATCAGAGCACCTGTCTTGGTCAGGGCACTTTTGGCTTTAAGGAACAGATACTCAAGCAAGCTTAAGGCTGCTTAAGACCAGCAGCGTCCGCGTCATGCCCTGGGGGATTCTGATCCAAACTGAAATTTGAGAGCAGTTTTAAAAGGACTCGTTTCAAGATTGAAATGAGTGATTTTATGAGCATCCTAGGAGAGGAAATCAGGTCACTTGGAATTAGAAAGTAAGGACTGAGGCTGCTCCTGGTCTCTCGTGGTCCTTGTCCCTGCTCCTTGTCCACTTCTCTCTCTGCTTGTGCGACGTTCCCCAGCCACTTGCAGAAGACTAGCTTTCTTCTGCCCATTCATCAGCTCTAAATGGCTGACGCAGCCCAGACTTGACCACTGCCCTGAGCTTCAGTTAAAATCCTCCTAAGGAGAATACCTCAGTTTCTGCCCAGCAAAAGATGGGTTCTCTTGGGTCACATAGCACGTTGGGTTAGGCAGCAGAGGGCTCTCGCCAGAGGTGGAGGTGTGGAGGGGGAGGAGAGTGTTACTTGGAAGTTGGGGCTGGGTGGTGGGATGGGGGACAGATTTCCTGAGAAGGGGCCCTGGAGAGGGCAGGAATATTGACCTACATGTCTCCTATATCAAGAAAATCACGGCAGACAGGAAATTTTTCGGGAGCATGCCTGATACACCTCCAGGAGTTCCCAGAGTGGGAGGAAAACTGCAGACGGCTGTAGGATTTTCCATTAGTAGGGAAGCCAGCCTCGGTGGCCTAGTGGTTAGGATTCTCCTGGTCAGGGAACCACACCATCGTCTGTCGGTTGTCATACTGTGGTGGTTGCATGTTGCTATGATGGTGAAAGCTATACCACCGGTATTTCAAATACCAGCAGGGTCACCCATGGTGGACAGGTTTCAGCGGAGCTTCCAGACTAAGACAGACTAAGACCTGGGCACCCGCTTCTGAAAAAATTGTCCATGAAACACAGCATAGTCTGATAGAGCGCTAGAAATTGAGAAGATGGCGTGAAAGGACCAGGCAGGGTTCTGCTCTGCTGTACACAGGGTCGCTAGGATGGCGCTAACAACTAGGGGAGCAAAAACCTGTTTAGCTACATATACACAAAAGAACTGAATTTGAAAACAGGTGTTCGAACAAAAACTTGTACACAAACGTTCATAGCAGCTCTATTCACAATAGCCAAAAGGTGGAAACAGCCAAATGTCCACCAGCTGATGAATGGATAAACAAAATGGGGTAAATGCATATGGTGGAATATTATTCACACACTAAAAGGAATGAAGCTCTGATACATGCTGCAACATGAACTTTGAAAACATTATGCCAGGTGAGAGAAGACAGTCACAAAGGACGTCATATGGTAAATTCCATTTATATAAAATATCCAGAACAGACAAATTCATAGAGACAAAAAGCAGAGTGTGGTTGCTAGGGGCTGGTGGGCAGGAGGGAATGACTGCTAAATGGGCACAGGTTTCCCTCTGAGGTGATGAAAAAGTTCTGGAACTAGATAGTGGTGATGGTTGCATAACACTGTGAGTGTATTTAATGCCACCGAGCTGTACTTTAAAATGATAAATTTTATGTTATATGTATTTTACTACAATTTTTTTAAAAGTCTATTTTTTCCAGTTTTATTGAGATATAACTGACATATCACTGTGTGAGTTTAAGGCGTACAGCATACTGGTTTGATTTATATGTGTTGTGAAATGATTACCGCTGTAAGTTTGGTTAGCATCCGTCATCTCATATAGATACAATAAAAAGAGAAAGCAAAAAAAAACGTAAAGCAAAACATTTTTTTCCTTGTGATGCGAACTCTCAGGATTGACTCTCTTAATTTTCATACATGTCACAGAGCAGTGTTAACTAGAGGCTATTCAGTTACCCTTCCTGGGACTCCCGGAGGCATTCACGGGCGCAGGAGGGCCGGGCGGTCGCGGCGCCCCCTGGACGTCCCCGGCCTCCGCGGCCCACGGGGAGGGGCGGCGCGGAGTCCCGGAGCCGGTGCGCCCCGGGAGGGGCTGCGGACAATGGCCCGCCTCGCCGCCCGCCCGGCCCGGCCCGGCGCGGGGAAAGGCGGGAAGGCGCGCGGAGTCTCCCGGCGCCGGCGCCGGGCGTGTCTGCAGCCATCGGGCACCGCGGGCTCCCGGAGGGTCGGCGGCCGGGCTCGGGCTCGGGCTCCGGCTGCGCGGCGAGTGACGGGCGGCCCGCCCAATGGGGCGTCGGGGGACGGGCCAGCTAATTTGCAGACTCTCCCTCTATTTGTTTCATCTTGACCAGATTCGGGTTATGCATCACCATCGCAAGAGCGGCGCTGCGTTCTTCTCAGTGCATCATATCAGGTGGCACCCAATTTCAGCTTGTCAGCCTGCCTCAATACTGATGATGTTCACTTTGGTCGTTGGTTAAAATGCTGTCTGACAAATTTCTCCACTGTAAAGTTATGCTTTTTCCTTCTGTAAAGAATTATATAGGGAAGTACTTTGAAATTACTTGTCACCCGTTTCTCATCAAACCTTTTAAATTTTATTCATTTATCTTTTTATGTCATATGGACTCATGGTTTCCTGTTTTGTTCATTGGGCTATAATCTGTTGCTGTCATTTATTTTAATGCTCAAATTGCCCCAGATTTGGCCAGTGGAAGCCCATCCAAGCCAGCCTTTGTGTCCATTTGACATGTCTCTATCGTTACTGAAAGGGTTCCTTTCTTGCACAAGACGTTCCAGGCTATCTTGTACTTTATCCCTGCCCCAGCCCTGGAATCAGATACTTCTCCAAGGAGTCTTGGTTCTTTTTAGTGGAGAGCAATTATTTAGAAACCAAGATCTGGAGGCTAGGTGTGCTCATTGCTTTTGAAATGTTGCTGCTTTCATGCGGTCTCAGTGGACATTTCCATAGATAGAGTGATAGATTGATATCAAGATATAGATATCTAGATAAAGACTGATATATAGATAAATAACTCCAGGTCCAATCCCACACCACAGGATTCACTCTAATTTTCTCCCTCTTCATGATTTTTGGTATATGTGCTATTAAGGTGAACCCTACTATATTTATTCTTTCAAAAATTTTATTTCCATCATTAAAATAAAATATTCCCCTGAATAAAGTTTGAAACTACCAACAAGTAAAGGGAAGAAAATCAACCATGATCTCAGCATAAAAATACAACCACATTTTGTAGATTTACTTTCAGTCTTTTCTTTGTGTGTGGGTCTCCTCTTTTGAGTTATAGGAAATCACACTGTAAATACAGTTCTGTACTCTTTTTTCACTCAGTTTTGCAGGGGTAGGCAAATTACAGCCCACAGGCCCAACCTGGCCCACTGCCTCTTTTTGTCCATGAACTAAAACTGGTTTTTAAATTTTAAATGGTTGAAACAAACTCAAAAGAGGAATAATATTTTGTGACATGTGAAAATTGTATGAAATTCTAATTTAAATGTCCATTAATTAAGTTTCATTGGAACGCAGTCATGGATATTCATTTATATATTGTCTACAGCTGCTTTTCCCTACAACAGCAAAGTTGAATATTGTAAAAGAGACTGTATTGCCCACAAAGCATAAAATACTATTTGGCCCTGTACAGAAAAAGTTTGCCAACCCCTGAAATATTGTATCTTATCCATGTTATTAAATTGGCTGGTAATCTTTGAAATGTTATGGGAGTGACAATAATAAACTTAGCACATTTTAGGTGCTTAATGAAGGAATTTCTTCCAACTAATTCAGGAAGGGGAGGGAATAGGAGGAAGAAGAGGAAGAGGGATAATGGTTCTTAGACATGTATCTTTTCAGGCATCTGCTGAATTTATTATTCCCAACCAGTGGAAAAGACATTTTCTCACTAATCATTAAAAAGGAAGATGTCTTTTATCAATCTTTCATGGCTAAAATAATAGCTTCTGAAATGTGCTTTTAAAAAGTTATTTGGGGGGCCAGCCCTATGGCCAAGTGGTTAAGTTCATGTGCTCCGCTTTGGTGGTCCAGGGTTTCACTAGTTCAGATCCTCATCAAGCCATGCTGAGGCGGCGTCCCACATGGCAGAACTAGAAGTACCTACAACTGGAATATGCAACTATGTACCGGCGAGAAGAAGAAAGAAAAAAAAAAAAAAAAAAGGAAGATTGGCAACAGATGTTAGCTCAGGTGCCAATCTTGAAAAAAAAAAAAGTTATTTGAGAGCTGGCCCTGACGGCCTACTGGTTAAAGTTCGGCACACTCTGCTTTGGCGGCCCAGGTTTGGTTCCCCAGCGTGGAACCACATCACTCATCTCAGTAGCCATGCTGTGGCAGCAGCTCACATAGAAGTAGAAGGACTTACAACTAGAATATACAACTATGTACTGGGGCTTTGGGGAGGAAAAAAAAGTTATATGGGGCCAAAATAATCTTGTGGCTACCAAATTAGTAATACATCTAATTTTAGTTAGCTTTCCCTTAGCTTTGCAGAAGCTTTGGTGAATTTTAAAAATGGCTCCATAACAAATGTGGGAAGACGGCAGGGAGCTGCAGAGGCCTCTCCTACCTTGGTCCCTCCCCCAACCCTCAGCTGCGTGGTCTAAGCAGGGATAAATGCTGAGACACCTTCTATTTAGATCTCTTTGAACAAAGAATAGTCATGAGTTGATAATTTTCATTGTTTATGTCTGTAGTTTTTGAAAGTGGCAATAAATCATTTTAATACTTCCCCTATTGAGAGGTAGGGTCTTTGTCGTCTCCTTGAATCTAGGTGGGTTTGTGACTGCTATACCCTGTAGAGTATGGCGGAAGTGTGACTTCTGAGGCTAGGAAAGGCCGTGTACCTTCCACCTCGCTCTCTTGGAATGCTGGCTCTTAGGATGCTCTCTCTGGGTTTGCTCCCCCATAGAACCCACCCATGTATGGTGAAGTCATGTCTAGGTGCTGTGTAGGACAGTTCTAGTTGAGCCCAGCCTTCAGCCTTTCCAGCACAGGCTCAGCCATGTGACTGAGGAAGCCACTATAGAGTGACTCCTGCAGCCCCAGCCTTTCTAGCTCCTAGCTGTTAGTCCCCAGCTGAGGCTCCGGACAGGGTGGAGCAGAGAAGAGCAGGCCTCACTAGGCCCTTTCAGAATTCCCAACCCACAGCATCAAGAAGCATGATAGGGGCTCGCCTCGTGGCGTACGGGTTAAGTGCGCATGTTCCGCTTTGGCGGCCCGGGGTTCACTGGCCCGGATCCCGGGTGCGGACAAGGCACTGCTTGGCACGCCATGCTGTGGTAGGCATCCCACATATAAAGTAGAGGAGGATGGGCACGATGTTAGCTCAGAGCCAGTCGTCCTCAGCAAAAAGAGGAGGATTGGCCGCAGATGTTAGCTCAGGGCTAATCTTCCTAAAAAAATAAAGCCCAGAGCTTTCAATTAAAAAAAAAAAAAAAAAAAAGAAGCATGATAAAATGGTTGTTGTTTCATACCACTAAGTTTCGGATGGATGTTGTGCAGCAGTAGAAACTGGAATAATATCCTCTCGATAAAGAACCTTATATATGACTTTATATTGTGTATAAAATAAACAATAAAAAGCCATGGAGAGTGGAGGGATAATTAAAGCTAAAGGTAGTTAGTATAACTGAATATTAAATATGGTTCTGAGTTTTCTAGCAACTAAAAGTATAAGCAGAAAGATTGCTAAATATAATAGTTCTCATTGTATAATAATAGGAAAGATGGCGATTTGTCAAGAGAAAGGAAGTTTTTCTGGCACTAAACTTTAAATTTATTAAACAGTTCCCTCTGTAAGGGGTATTGAAAAATGTAACGGGCAAGTTCTTTATCAGCAGTTTTATAGAATTCACAAGGGCTGTTTCTGATATGGCCCATCAATAAACTCCAAGCACACAACACTAAATCATAAACTCATTTAGACTCATCTAAGTGTGTAGCTTCATTCAGGGACAGAGCTTGTACAATCTAGAGGAATGAATGGTTGTACGTTCCTTTGATCCTATAAGCAATCCTATCAACCAGGCTTTTGGCAAGGGCTTGTCAGCAGCCAATTAATTAAAAGATAAGTTTTCTGGTGAATATCTGGATTGCCAGAATTCTCTCATGTTGATTGAAGGTAGTCCCTTACATGCTTTAAAACACAAGAAAAGAAGGCGGCAGTGCCAACGACACCTCAACATGGTGGTGGGGGGCGCCATAGACTGGAGCCAGATTAAAAAATAATCTTGAGGGGCGCGCCCACTGGCTGAGTGGTTGAGTTCATGTCACACGCTCCGCTTCGGCAGCCCAGGGTTTTGCCAGTTTGGATCCTGGGCACGGACATGGCACCGCTCATCGGGCCATGCTGAGGTGGCATGCCACATGCCACAACTAGAAGGACCCATAACTAAAAATACACAGCTGTGTACTGGGGGGCTTTGGGAGAAAAAGGAAAAATAAAATGTATATAAAAAAAAGAAATTATTAACAAGATATTTTACATTCTTTTCTTTTCTTTGTACTAAGTCTCGGGAATTTGGTATGCATCTTACACTTCCAGGACAGCTTAATTTGGACTAGCCACATTTCAAGTGCTCAATAGCCGCATGTGGCTAGAGACTATCATATCAGACAGTGCAGCTCTACACCATGATCTGAAAAAAAGTAAGGGTAGGTGTTTCCAGCCTTGAGCAGCTGTCATCAAATAAATAATATAGTATTTCCACCAAGTAGAATATACTACTTAATATGAGCAGACTTCTAAAAAATCTTAAAACAATCATAATGAGCAGTTGTAAAAATATTAACTCAAGGGACTCATATTCTTGCTAATGCAGCCAAACTGGCATCATCTTCAAAGGTGACCTCACCCCCTCACTTGCATCTTCTGGAATACGCCCTGAAAATGCCATTCCCTTTCATGTTGCAGTTGCTCTCGTTTTCTCCTGCTCTCTTATCTCCTCCTCACTCCACACACCCATAAACACTTCATCCTGCTGAAAACTTACTTCTCCTTTAAAACTCATTCCCAGTGGACTTCCTTTTCTCCAATCCCTGCTCCAAGAGGGTGGGAGCCATGCTTTATTCTTTGCGTAGTGGGCCCTCAACACTGTTCTTTCTTCTAACATTTATTGAGTATCTCTAGGTGCTGGGGATACCTGGGTGAATGGGATACAGCTCTGCTCCCAAGTATCTTGTGGTCCGGTGGGGATGATGGACAGATTAAAGAGGCACTTTAATACAGATTGCTAAATGCCGAAGCACAGTGCTTGGGGCCATCTAGGAGGGGAACCAAACCCAGTGCTGGGGAAGCCAATTTTTCTTTCACAACCTCTCTAGTCCCATCCTGTTTTCCTTCAAGAGGTCACTGTGGAAGTCAGCACGGGGCAGGCCTTGCCATGAGTCCCTGTGCTTACTCAGCCTCAGCCAGCCATTGGCTGAGTTTTATTTTGGGGGCACTTAAGCAGAGCTCACTGGGAGAGTGAGTACAGATGTTAGGAACCCTTTCTCTCTTTTCCCCTAATACTAATAGTGTACTGTTAGTGCATCCCCAGCAGTCTCGTCCCTTGCTGAAAACTCCCCAGTAGGCTCCTCCCTTGGTAACCTCTGCCTGCGCCACTCTGAAGAGACAATTCTCCCACAATAGCAATCCTGGGGGCCATGTCCCTGGTTGAGCAGCCCCATCTGCCAATCCTCTCAAGGCCTGAGCCATCGAATGACATACACAGAAGTCAGCTGTCCGAAGCCCCAGGAGCCCCAGATTTGGTACTTCTGATATTCTTCCCAAGTTTGCTTGGGAAAGTGGGGAGATGCAGTAAGACGAGGCTGCAGGCTAAATGCACATACTTTATCTCTAACTCCCAAGGAAGAAAGGGCGTTTCTGAAGAAGGGAGGAAATAGTGTTGGTGATCGTCCTGGTGGTTGGCAAGAGTGCTCATCCCGCCCCTCTTCCAATTTCAGAGTGATTTGTGTTCAAATATCTCTTCTTTTAAAATGCAAATAAATTTGTGGGAATTTGCTCGTCATTCTTAAATCGATGTGAAGCATTATGGTGAAATATCCTGAGTTAAGGAATGAGAGTCCCACCCGTTCCTATTCTACTCTTGCAGAGACTGAGGCTCATTTGAGAAAGAGATCTCAATGAAAATATTCCAGTCATCTTCGTGGCACTAGTACCTAGCTTAGTGCCTGATATATAAGAACTGCTTCATAAATGTTTATTGAATGACTGAAAGACCTCCCCATGCTCACCACCACAGAGCTGAGAAGAGTGATGTGGCAGACGTGGAGAGATGTGCCACTGAGATCCCCCTTCATGAAAGTTAGTGCATTCAACAGCTTTCCAGAAGCCCAGCCCAAGCGTGGGACTCCTCCATCCAGCGATGTTTGCTCTGGGGATTCCGAATGGGCTGACACAGACTTTGTCACTGACTGCTCTCTTTCCTCAATCCTGCTTCTGCTCGCTTTCCTTCACGGGTGTTACTACCCATTAATTCTTTTATACTCCCAACTCTGTCTCAGCATCTGCTTCCCGGAAAACCCAGCCTGCGACAAGGGACTTTAATCACTGTAGGCTAGTGTGAAAATCCCACTCAGTTGTGGCAATAAGCCTAAGTCAGTTGACTGCATAGGAGGTAATGACAATAGTAAACATTTTCTTGGTGCTTTTGTACAAGGTTACTTGCTGAAATTATAGATATTAATTTTAATGTAAAAATGAGTACCAAAATGGCCAGAAAAGGAAATGTACATTATTAAGCCTTAATAAAAAGCTTATTCCATTTAAAATTAATGTTGTAAAATATAATACAAAGCTACAGTAATTAAAAGAAGTATGGTGTTAGCACATCAATGGATAATAGAGGTATAGAACAGAATATCACATCCAGAAAGACTCTTGAATATATGTAAATTTAATATCTGATAAAAGTGGCTTTTTAAATGCATAAGGAAAGGATGACTTATTATGTAAATATCATTGGGACAACTGGACAGCTATATTGGAAAACAAATTAGATCCTATACAGCAAAACAAAATTTAGATGGATCAGAGTTCTAAACACAAAAAGACAAAGTTATAAAAGTATCAAAGGAAAACAAAGGACAATATTTTATAATCTTGATGTGAGGAAATCTTTCCTAAGGAAGCACATAAAATCCAGAGACCATAAAAGAAAAGGATGGACAGGTTTTGCTACATCAAAATAAAATCTTTTGTAGAGTGAAAGATATCAGGAAAGCTAAAAGATGAGAAAGATTGTAGTCATATATTTGCCATACATAACAGAGAAAGGATTAATATCGATAACACATAAAGAACTCCTTAAGAGAAAGCCCAAATATCTCAATGGAAAGAAAAGACAAAGGCTATTGACAGGAATTTACAGAAGAAGAAATGTAACATCTGTTATCATATGAAAAGATGTTCAGCCTTACTGATCAGCAAGGATGCAAATCAAAACAATAGATAGTTACTATTTTTTAACCAACTTAGCAAGAATTAAAATGATTCAGAATATCTAGTTGTGAAGAAGATGCAGGAAAATGAGCAAGCTGATACATCATTTGTGAGAGTGCAAGTTGGTAGAGTCTTTCTGAAGGGCAATTTGTCAGTTTGTTAAATTTTTAAATATGCATCCCCTTTGACCTAGCAATTCTCCTTCTAGGGAATCTCTTTTACAGAAATGCTGGCAGGCAATGGGGAAGGGAAGATGGATGTAAGTGGGGAGATCAGGAGCAGGCTGAAGCCTGCTTCACCCCACAGAGCTAGCACCCCACAGGGATGGGATGGAACCCACATCAGTTTTCACTGCTTCCAGTCTTGCTGACGTGGGTGTCATGCAGAAGCCAGGGCCCTTTGTCAGAGAGCAAAATACACGCAGGGGACCCAAGAGATGGAGAAGCTGGAGGAGGATCCGGGCGAAGGTAGAGACGTTGCAGGTCCAGCTGCTGCCTCACCTCCAAGGTGGTGAATCGGCAGATCACCACACTGTGTGTGAACCACAAAACGCTGCTGCTTCCCTCTGCCCTCCAGATCTCTCCCGAGTCTCCCTTATGGCTCACTCTAAAGGAAACACACAAGAAAGGAAATTCTGGAAAATGTAGTTTAGCCGAGCCAAGTTGACACATTACAAATTAGACACATGAGTAGATCCATGTCCATGCCGCATTGTTTGTGATAGGAAAAATTGGAAACAACATTACTGTCCATTGACAGGGGAATAGTCAAGAAAGTTATGGTATACATATACCATGGAATACTAGGCAGCCCTTAAAAGTAATGAGAACCCCACAATGCATTATCCCTACACACCCACCAGAATGTCTAACATGAATAAAAACAACACCACCAAATGTTGGCATGGATGTGTCATAACTGGCACCCACGTATGTTGTTTTTGGATAGTATATAGTATAGCCACTTTGGAAAAAAGCACGGCGGTTTCTTACAAAACTCAACATACACCTATCCTATGAACCAGCAATTCTATTCCTTGGTATTTGCTCAAGAGACAGAAGAACTTATGTGCATAAGAAGACTTGTACAAGAATGTGCATAGCAGCTCTATTCCTAACAGCTCAAACCTGGAAACAGATCAGGCGTCCATCAGTAGGAAAACAGTTATGTAAACTCCTGTATTCGTACAGTGGAACACTACTCAACAATATGAAGGAGTGAACTACTGCTTCATCCAACAAGAGTGAATCTCAGAAACATTATGCTGAAATAACTCTTACACAAAAGAGCACATGTTTTATTATTCCATTTATATGAAGTTCTAGGACAGGTAAACTAAACCTTGATGGAGTAAAATTGGAACAATTATTGCCTATGGGGGATTAGGGGCAGGAATTGACCTGGAAGGGGCATGAGGGAACTTGCTGGGGGTGATGATAACGTACTATGTCTTTATATGGGTTTTGGTTATACAAGTGTATGAATTTTTTAAAACTCAGCAAAAGTAGACTTAAGATTTGTACATTTCATTCTATATAAATTTTACCTTGAACGAAAAAAAGTATACGATATTGAACTCTAATTAATGATATATATGCTGATTTTTTAAAGGAGGAAATGTACTGATGCCTATAATTTACATTGGAATGCACTGAAGGAAAATGAATGGATGAATGGACAGAGGGATAGGGAGATGGACAGATAAGAGATAAAGCAAGTCTAGTAAAATGTTAATGATAAGGTCTCTCTCTCTCTCTCAACCTTTCACTAGTTAAAAATTCTTTTTTTTAAAGGACTTTTTATTTATTATTTGTGTGTGTGTGTGAGGAAGATTGGCCCTGAGCTAACATCTGTTGCCAATATTCCTATTTTTTTCTTTTCTCCCTAAAGCCCCAGTACATAGTTGTACCTCCTAGGTTAGGTCATTCTAGTTCTTCTATGTGGGATGCTGCCACAGCATGGCTTGATGAGCGGTGCACAGGTCCACACCCAGATTCCAAACCAGTGAACCCCGGGCTGCTGAAGAGGAGTGGTGCAAACTTGACCACTCGGCCACGGGGCTGGCCCCAGTTAATAGTTCTTTATACTAAAGTTTCCATGTTTAAATTTGTGATAATTCATACATGATACAGGGTACATCCATGAAGATGATTATAGTAAAACAAGATAAAATGCCTGCCCTGAGTAGGTGAAAGAAGTGGACAGAGGGAAAGTTAAACATTTCATGAGAACAGCAATGGAAATGTTTGTTGAGGGCCATCCAGCAGCAGAGAGGCAGGAGCACTGACCTCTTGGGCTATCATGAGGCTTCACAGGAGAGAAGATGTCTGAAGGGAATCTTGAGGGAAAATAGGAGTTTTCCAGGCAAACAAAGGTAGAGAGTAGCATAATGCAGATGGGGGGAAGAAAGTATGTGCAGAGGTGAGAGGAAGCACATTGCATTTTGCGGAGTGTAAGTGGGGTGGTTCCATGAGGCTGGGGAAGAGGAGGCTGGAGAGGGTGGTAAGGAACATGAAAGACCTTGTGAGCCACTGTAAGTGGTTTGGATTTAGGGCTCTAGGCCAGAGATTTTCAACCTACTTTGCACCAAGACACTCATAATAGATAATGGTCATGTTTATAACAGTTCCATTCCTGTGCCAGGTTTTTGCTGAAACACCCTCCCTTAATTTGAGAGTGTAGCAAAGCATCTGTAATTCATAGTTCCTGCAATGATAAAGGGAACCTCAGTAATGGTTGCTCATTACCATCCATGGCATAGATAAGACAGGCTGTGTGTTACACAAAATTCCTGGATCAAACTCTAACTCTCTCTCTTCCATTTAAGAAAACATATCAGGATGCATACATTCCCCTCTACCTTCTCTGACTCTCTGCTGGGACAGCCAAACCGCTAAATGGCTAACCAACTATTGGAGTCTGGAGGAGATCTCAGGTACATCTAAGACCCTGAGTTTTCGGGAAGAAGGCATAGACCATCAGTATTTGCAGAATGGAGTACAGCTGGGGGAGAGGTCAAAGGATGCAAGGTTTGAAAACAGAATTTCCTCTCAGGAGGCTGCCAGGGCAAAGATACTGACACCTGCTTGCTGCATGCAGCTCTGGGAGAGGCTTGCTATGGCCCAGGTGCAGGCAGCATGGAGGAAGCTGCTGTACTAGGCTGAGCTCAGCTCTTCCTGCTGGCCCCCAGCAAGTAGAAAGAACACCTCCACATACTTCAATAGAGAGATCCCAGATTGCCAACTGTTCACTCTAAGCCCACTGGAGAAAAAAACATACACCTTATATTCCACTGTTACTCATTCATTCAAAAAACACTTGATAAGACTTGGCCTGTATGCAAAGGATACGATGTAATCAAGACAGACAAGGCATGAAACATACATTTCAGTTGAAGATAGACAGGAACTAAACATATGCAACATAATTTTCAGATGGTGATAAGCTTAGAGTATTCGGATAGAGACTTACCTGATAGGGGAGTGCTGCTTTGTTGAGGTGGTCAAGGAAGGCTTCTCTGAGGTGGTGGCAATGGAACTATAACCTGAATATGAAGAAGCCAGGCAGAGGGAACAGGAGTAAAGGGCCCTGATGAGGTATCTAGAATAGGCAGATTCATAGACTAGAGGTAATTAGATGGGGCGGGGGCAGTGGCGGGGGGAGGATGGAGAATTTTTGTTCAATGGGTACAGAGTTTCTGTGTTTCTGTTTGGGATGATGAAAAAGTTCTGGAAATGGATAGTGGTGATGATTGCACAACATTGTGAACATCCTTAATGCCAATAAATTGTACACTTAAAAATGGTTAAAATGGTAAATTTTATGTTGTGTATATATTTACTACAATTTTTAAAAAGAGTGAGTAAAGGGCCCTGAGGTAGGAACTGGCTTTTCAGACTGAGGGCTAGTATGGTGGCTGGAGTCAAGTGGATGAGGAGAGAGAGGAAACAGAAATGAAAAAGGACACACATCCAGACCAATTCTGGTGAAATTTCTGACCTCCAAGGATCAAAAGGAAATTTTACAAGCTTCCAAATAGAGAGAATAGTTTTCTTACCAAGGAAAGGGAATTTAACTGGCATCAGACAACTCATTAGCAAAACTGGAATCTAGAAGACAATGGAACATTACAGTCCATGGCGAAATAAGGACTGTAATCCAAGAATTCTAGACCCAACCAAGACACTATTTATATGTGAAGGCTCATACATTACCTTCTTCCTGGTCTGTTCCTATACCACATTTTTATCCCATTTCCACCATTTGAATTTTGTTTCCCTGGCTTAATCTTGAATGTTCTCCAAGGATTTGGCTTGGAATCATCTTTGACTCTTTGTAGCTCCCTTGGGTGGAATGACCTACCATAGTTCTGGATACTGGAGCCCAACCACAGGCACCACCATTGCTGGCTGGTGGTCTGGCCAGCCTTCCACTGAAACTTCTCTACAACCAGTTACACTGGGCAGTGAGGTCACTCATACAAGATGCCTGCTTCTTCAATGATGACATCGTAGCAATAGGACCTAGTGAAGAGAAAGGAACAAGGACCTAGATGCGCTGGTAAACCACTAAAGGCTCAAAGGATGCAAGGTAAACTCCATGATAATTCACGCCACTTCGATGAACCCTCCAGGTTCCAATGGCCTAAGGCATGTAAGGCTATTTCCTTTAAGTAAAAAGCAAGTTGCTGCACTTTGCAGCACCTACCATTAGGAAGCACACTTGTAGGAGTATGAATTTCAGAGGCAACGTGTAGCACATTGTGGTCCTGCTCTGATCCATTTACCAAGTAACCCAAAGGACTGCCAATTTTGAGTGGGACCTGGAGAAATAAAAAATATTTTCAACGGGTTCAGGCTGCACTACGAAGAGCAAAAACCCAGGCTGCCAGTACTGACCAACTAAATATCTGAGCAGCGCCAAGTCCTGCTGGGGGATTCAAGATGGGAGGCGGGCCTTCTCTCTGCCAGCCTCTCCTCCAGATACTCAAGGCTAAGAAATTACAAGGTAAGAGACCAACACATCCCCGTGCTGCTTCTCCCAAAGAATTGAGAGGTAAAAGCTCAGAAGGGCCACCAGTCTACAGTGACAGCAAATGGGAATGATCCAGAGTTAGTTCTGTGGTGCCTGGCACTCCCTTCTCTGCAGCTACTCCCCTCTCTCTCCTTAAACTCATCTTGACCACATTAGTCATTTTTGCTGACTAACCTCGGAATCTCTGTAGCTTACTACAGAAGCTGGCAAACTTTTGCTGTGAAGGGCTAGACAGTAAATATTTTGGGCTTTGTAGGACATATGGTCTGTATTGCAGCTACTCAGCTCTGCCCTTGTAGCATGAAAGCATCCACAGACAACACGTAAATGAATGAGTGCGGCTGTGTTCTGATAAGGCTTTATGAACACTAGAATTTGAACTGCCTATAGTTTTCACATGTCACAAAATATTCTTCTTCTTTTAGTTACTTTTTTAATTGAGATATAATTGACGTATAACAATATATTAGTTTCAGGTGTACGACATAACTTGACATTTGTATACATTGCAAAATGATTACAACAATAAATCTAGTGAACATCCATCACCAAACATAGTTACATTTTTTTCCTTGGGGTGAGAACTCTTAAGTTCTACTCTCTTAGCAACTTTCAAATATACAGTACTGCATTATTAACTATAGACACCATGCTGTACATTACATCCCCATGACATTTATTTTATAACTGGAAGTGTGTACCTTTTGACCCCCTTTACTCATTTCACCCACTCCAAACCTCCCCACCTCTGGCAACCAGAAATCTGTTGTCTGTTTTTGTTTTATTTTGTTTTGATTCCACATATAAGTGAGATCATATGGTATTTGTCTTTCTCTGACTTATTTCACTTAGCGTAATGCCCTCAAGGTCTGTCTGTGTTCTTGTGATTGGCAAGATTTCCTTCTTTTTTATGGCTGAATATTATCCCATATATATATACCACATTTTCTTTATCCATTCATCCACTGATGGGCACTAGGTTGCTTCCATGTGTTGGTTGGCTATTGTAAATAATGGTGCAATGAATTTAGGGGTGCACATATCTTTTCAAGTTAGTGTTTTCATTTCCTTCAGATAAATACCCAGAGGTGGAATTGCTGGATCATAATGTAGTTCTAATTTTAGTTTTTTTTTCTTTTAAAGATTGGCATCTGAGCTAACATCTGTGCCAATTTTTTTTTCATTCTTCTCTCTGAAGTCCCCCAGTACATAGTTGTATATTGTATCGTAGGTCCTTCTGGTTGTGCTATGTGGGACACTGCCTCAGCATGGCCTGATGGGTGGTGCCATATCCGCGCCCAGGATCCAGACCGGTGAAACCCCGGGCTGCCAGAGCAGAGTGCATGAACTTAACCACTTGGCCATGGGGCTGGCCCCTATTTTTAATTTTTTTTTCTTTCTGTTAGTTTAGGTAAATTATATTTTTATTTTATTTTATTTTATTTTATTTTTTATTAAGATTATGATAGTTTGCAACCTTGTGAAATTTCAGTTGTACTTTATTGTTAGTCATGTTGTGGGTACACCACTTCACCCTTTGTGCCCTCCCCCCCTTTTCCCCTGGTAACCACCAATCAGTTCTCCTTGTCTATATGTTAACTTCCACCTATGAGTGGAGTCATATAGAGTTCGTCTTTCTCTGTCTGGCTTATTTCGCTTAACATAATACCCTCAAGGTCCATCCATGTTGATGCGAATGGGACGATTTTGTCCTTTTTTTATGGCTGAGTAGTATTCCATTGTGTATATATACCATATCTTCTTTATCCAGTCATCAGTTGCTGGGCACTTAGGTTGGTTCCACGTCTTGGCTATTGTGAATAATGCTGCGATGAACATAGGGGTGCATGGGACTCTTGGAATTGCTGATTTCAGGTTCTTAGGATAGATACCCAGTAGTGGGATGGCTGGGTCATAAGGTATTTCTATTTTTAACTTTTTGAGAAATCTCCATACTGTTTTCCATAGTGGCTGCACCAGTTTGCATTCCCACCAACAGCGTATGAGCGTTCCTCCTATTTTTAATTTTTAATTTTTTTTTTGAGGAAGATTAGCCCTGAGCTAACTACTGCCAATCCTCCTCTTTTTGCTGAGGAAGACTGGCCCTGAGCTAACATCCATGCCCATCTTCATCTACTTTATATGTGGGACTCCTACCAGCTTGGCACGCCATGCTGTGCCATGTCTGCACCTGGAATCCAAACTGGCAAACCCCGGGCCGCCAAAGCAGAACATGCGCACTTAACCACTGCGCCACTGGGCCAGCCCCTATTTTTAATTTTTTTGAGGAAACTCCATACTGTTTTTCATATTGGCTGTACCAATTTACATTCCCACTAACAATGCGTAAGAGTTCCCTTTTCTCCACATCCTTGCCAACCCTTGTTATCTCATCTTTTTGACAACAGCCATTCTAACAGGTGTGAGGTGATATCTCATTGTGGTTTTGATTTGCATTTCCCTGATGATTAGTGATGTTGAGCACCCTTTCACGTACCTGTTGGCTGTCTGTATGTCTCCTTTGGAAAAATGTCTATTCAGATCTTCTGTTCATTTGTAAATTGTACTGTTTATTTTTTTCTATTTGAGTTATGTGAGCTCCTTATATATTTTCGATATTAATCCCTTATCAGATATGCCATTTGCAGCTATTTTTTCCCACTCAGGAGGTTGCCTTTTCATTTTGTTGATGGTTTCCTTTGCTGTGCAGAAGCGTTTTAGTTTTTGTAGCCCCACTTGTTTATCTTTTGCTTTTGTTGCCTTTGCTTTTGGTGTCAAATCCAAAAAATCATCACTAAGATCCACGTCAAAGAGCTACTGCCTATGTTTTCTTCTAGAAGTTTTATGATTTCAGGTCTTACATTAAAATCTTTAATCTATTTGAGTTAATTTTTGTGTATAAGATAGTGGTCTGGTTTCATTCTTTTGCATGTGGCTATCCAGTTTTCCCAACATCATTTACTAAAGAGACTGTCCTTTCCCCATTGCATATCCTTGATTCCCTTGTCACAAAATTAATTGACCACATATGTGTGTTTTGATTACTTTTCAACCTTTCAAAAATGAAAAAAATTCTCAGCTTATGGGCCTTACAAAAACAGATAGTAAATTGAATTTGGCCTGTGGACTATAGTTTGCCCACCCTTGGTTTACAACAACCAACATATATTTCTTGCTGACATTACATGTTGGTGATTGCAGGTCAGCTTCTGTGGCTCCCTGTGCCTCACTCTAGGACCTGGGCTGGGCGTAGGAGCAGCCCCTATTTGGGTCATAGTATTCTTAAAGCAGAGAGGAAGAACAAGAGAGCTGGTGGAAATGCATGATGCCTCCTAAAGCTCCGGCTCAGAACTGGCATTGCTGACACTGCCCATATTTCATTGGCCCAAGCAAGTCACCAAACCAAGCTAGACAATAGGGTAGGGAAGTGCACTGTCTCCAGAGAGGCACTGAAAGTCACATAGCAATGGCTGGTGACGTATAATCCTCTCAGAGTGAAGGAAAGGAATAGTTGGAAAGGCTAGTACAATATACAACCCTGAACTAATATCCTTTCCCAAGATACATTAGGACAATAGTAGTCAAAGTGTGGTTCAAGGACTGATGTCCCTGGTCTATAATAAGTACAGAAAGTGAAAGTAGGCATTTAAAAAGTTTTATACAATAAACAGGCCTGCAACAGATTGGGAACAAAAGCAATCTGGTTCTTCACCACGGTTTGGGAAGCACTGCATTAGCAGATGGAGTTCACAGGCCAAAATAGAACCACCGTGAGAAAAACAATAAACTATGTTATACACACACACACACACACACACATTACATTAATCTAAGAGTCATTGGACTAGAAGGATCAAACTTACAATAACAATGATAAATATACTTAGAGAACAGATTATATTAACAATATGAGGCAATAATGAGAATTCACAAAAAAGAATCATGAAGAAATATTAGAACTGAAAATGTAATAGTTGAAAGAAAGAACATGGAGATAGAATAAATGGAAGGATACATATGACTGAAGACAAAATTAGTAAATTTCAAGATCATGTTGAGGACCGTTCCCATGAGATAGCAAGACAGGACAAAGACATAGAGAATATAAAAAGAAAAGTCAAGAGATATGGAGGATAGGAGTAGAAATCTCAACATCTAGAAAATTAGGGGTTCCAGAAGGAAGGGGAAAAAATAAAAGAGAGTAAACAATATTTTAAATAATGAAGGTAACCATCCCAGAATTAAAGAAGGATGAGGGGCCAGTCCTGTGGCCAAGTGGTTAAGTTCGCACTCTCTGCTTCGGTGGCCCAGGGTTCGGATCCTGGGTGTGGGCCTAGCACTGCTCATCAAGCCATGCCGAGGTGGTGTCCCACATGCCACAACTAGAAGGACTCACAACTAAAAATACGCAACTATGTACTGGGGGGCTTTGGAGAGAAAAAGGAAAAAAAAATAAAATCTTTAAAAAAAAAAAGAAGGATGAAAGGTCTTAGATTAAAAGGGTCCATAGAGTGCCAAAGAGGAGCATTAGGGAAAAAAATCTACACTTAAACATATTATAAACAAAACGTAGGAATATAAAATGTAAGAATTTCAAGGATAAAGAGAAAAGTATAAATGTTCCTGTAGAAAGAGCAAATCGATATCATGATACTCAGCAGCAACACTAGATGCAAGATAAGAACAGAGCAATATGTCTTAAAGAAGAGAACTTTGATTCTAGAATTTTATATCCAAATTGTCATTCAAATGTTAGAGCATAATAAAAAATATCCTCCATCACACAAAGCCTTAGAAGCTTTGCCACGCAAAGACAAACACTGAAAACAATCTTGTAACAAGGTACTCAGGATGAGAAATAAATCAAGCAGATGCTCCAAGAGATAGGAGAAATAAGAGTGTTCAAATAATTTGGTAAAGTTTATCTTTGTCTTTAAAGAAAAGGTTTAAAGAAAAAGGTTTGTAGCAAAGAAGATAAAAAGAGAAAACACACTCATAACAAATAATATCAATATTGGATCAGGGTGGAGAAGAAGAGACATGAGTGTATGCTTAAGTACTTGTTAAGGGGAAGAAATAGATATTGACACTTTTAATTATCCATAAGGGTAAAAAAACATGAATATAGGTAACAAATTAAGGGCAATCACAATACAAACAAAATAAAAACATATATCTTTTAAATGAACAGAAGAAAACTCAATATAGCCAACGGACGATAGGGAAGGACAACAACAGCACAGAAGGCATAAAACTTGAAGCAAATGTAAAATATAAAATAATATGACAGGAGTAAATCCCAGTTTAATTGTAAATACAATAAATGTACTTATGTTAAATTCAAAACCAAAAAGGCAAGACTCAGATCCGTTTTTAAAAATCCGACAACATGATTTATTAAAGCAGATAGAAATGGAAAGATTGAAAATAGAATAGAAAAAAGCTACGCCAGGCATATACAAACCAAAAGAATTCAGAAGATAGTAATCCTAATAGCTAAGAAAATAGGATTTAAAGTAAAAAATATCATGAGACAAAAGGTACTATGAAACATAGAATAGGGAGTAGAGGAAGGAAACGATAAATGCCAACTACTGCCTTGTGATCAGTTTTAGAAACAAGGATTGTGGTTACTACCCGCATTTTCTTTCTTTTTTTTTTTTTTTAAGATTTTAATTTTCCTTTTTCTCCCCAAAGCTCCCCAGCACACAGTTGTGTATATTTTTAGTTGTGGGTCCTTCTAGTTGTGGCATGTGGGATGCTGCCGCAGCATGGCCTGATGAGTGGTGCCATGTCCTCACCCAGGATTCGAACTGGCGAAACCCTGGGCAGCTGAAGTGGAGTGTGTGAACTTAACCACTTGGCCATGAGGCAGGCCCCTCTTTTTTTGTCTTTTTAAGATTTCCTTTTTTTTTTTTAACAGCCACTCTTTTTTTTTCCTCCCCAAAGCCCCAGTACAGAGTTGTATGTTCTAGTTGTGAGTCCTTCTAGCTCTCCTATGTGAGCTGCTGCCTCAGCATGGCTACTGACAGACAATGGTGTGGCTCTGAACCCTGGCCACTCAAGTGGAGCATGTGGAACTTTAACCACTAGGCCATCAGGGCTGGCTCGCACATTTTCTTTCTTGATTACAGAATGTCATATCATGACTGAACAGATGAGACATGAACATTTCCCAGAGATTGATGCAGTCCTGATGAAACATTTGGATTCCCTTTCACAAAAAGGGTGAAAGATTTTTTTTCCTATAATGATAGTGGAATTATATTACATGGGAACATTTTGTTGCTATTGTTTTTTGAAGTTTAAGTGTGGAAAGTTTGTATGGATAAGTAGTATACAACATGATGGACTGTGGCATATACTGTGTATTGGATCACTCAACACACTTTCCAATTCCCTTCTAGTATGCCTTCCTATACTGCATAGGATGGAAAGCTAAAAACTACATTTCCCAGACTCCCCTGCAGCTATAGTTCAAATAGATAGATCCACATGAGACTGGAAAGGAGGAAATAAGAAATGTGAGGCAGAAGCCATGCTCATGGGTAGATCAGTTTTTCTTGCAAGCATAGTCTGAAGGTACTTGGTTTTTTTGGGGCAGCTCCAGCAGAGACGTCAGTGTCTATTCCTAACATCACAGTATCAGGAGGTGGTAGCATTGGGGTTCCTATGACAATAGCCATGTGATGTGTTTGGGAACTTCTCCTGGCTGCTTTTGTCCTGAACTTCCAGTATCTAAACATGATTCTCTGGAGATTCATAAGCCACCTAATATTGTCTAATAAAGCTCTTTCTGTCTAAACTACCTAGAGTGGATTCTATTCTCTACAAGTAACAATATTGACCATAGAAGATTGTTAGCTATCCTTCAATACCTTTTTTCTTTCCCCCTCAGTAATAGAACATTTAGCTATACTTATTACTACCCCATATAAAGATTATATTTCCCAGATTCCCTTGCAGCTAGATGTGACCATGTGACTAAGTTCTGACCAATGGGATGTAAGTAAAAGTGTGATGTTGCAGATTCCAGCAATCTTTGTTAAGAGACAAGTACATGTTGTCTCTTTACTCCTTTACTCCTTCTTCCCCCTTCCTCTGTCCTTCTGCTTGGAATGTGGGGTTGGAGGTCCATTTTAGAATAGGAGCATGAAGGCCACACATAGGGATGGTGGAACAGAAAGTTGGTAACAGCCTGGATTCCCAAGGGCTTCATAGAACAGAGCTCCTATACTAGCCCTGGATCATTTACTTCTGCATTTTTACATGAGAGAAAAATAAATTTTTTGGTTTAAAATTTCCTATCATTCAGTCTCTGACCACTATAATCCACATCTCACAATAACTCCCAAGGGTATAGTTTCTTCTGTACAGCTCCTTGAGTACAATTCCTCTTGATCTGAAGACCTAAGGACTAAAGATACAAGTTATCTACCTTATACACACCTGAAAGACAATGATGGAACAGGTAGGATAACAACTATAGACATTCCTGTTCAAAAAGGGCAGAAATGAAGGTACTCATGAACCACTGGTCCATAGCAATTCTGAAATCTAGCAGGGCAAATGTTAGAAATTCCTTGACTAGGACTCAAGACCTGGGGATAATCATCCATGCTTCTTGGTTCTACCCTCTGGGCCCTTGGTTCTGCCCTTTGGGTCATCCTTCTTTTTGCATGAAAGACAGCCCATATTTGCAGTAGTGTAGTTTTCACAGATTGCATCCTACCAGTAGGATTTTGGGGGTCACAAGACATCTTTTAATTTTGTATTGCCTTTGACCCTTTCAATCCAAGCTGGCAGTGTTCCTCTGAACCCTTTCTTAAAAATGTTATGGGTCTCTTGTGAATCTTCCTGGGGTTCACTCCATTAGAAAAAAGCCACCCTCACAAAGCTCTTCAAGATAAGCCTTTCTCTATCTTGGGCTTCTGCTGAGAGTCAATGCCCTGAAGCTTCTTAGAACTCTATTGTTTGAGAAGATCCATGAATCATATCCTAAAACCTTTAGAGGACTTTTAATCTAACTGAACAGTACTCTGAGGTAGCAACTTAGATCTTTCTTAGGTCTTAACAAAAGGTTTCACAGCCACTCTCCTGACTTCGTCTTTAGACTGTGTTTTCCTTGCATTGCCCTAGATTTAATCTTTGCTCAGAAACCATTTCTTGACTTTAGCATCATTTGCCACCTAGAGAGGCTGGGAATTTTCAAAACCAGTAAGTTCTGGCTTCCTTTCGTTTAAAAGTCCTTCCTCTGGCTTATCTCCCTCCTTTCACATTTTACTACACGCAGCAAGAAGAGACCAGGTGACCCCTTCAACACTCTGCTTGGAAATCTCCTTAGCTGGATCACCCAATTCATTAGGGACAGTTTCTACTTTTCCCCTTACTGCAGGCAATAGTGTTGCTAAACTTTTGACAACACATAAGAAGGAACCTCTTTCCTCCAGTGTCCAATAAGAATTTTATGATTTTCCTTTAAGCTCTCACTTGCAGCTTCCTCAAGGGCTATCAGGACTCTACTATTTTGTGTTTTCTTTTAAGACTGGCACCTGAGGGGCCCGCCTGGTGGTGCAGCAGTTAAGTCCACATGTTCTGCTTTGACAGCCCAGGGTTTGCCGGCTCAGAACCTGGGTGCGGACCTATGCACTGCTTGTCAAGCCATGCTGTGGCAGGCGTCCCACGTATAAAGTAGAAGAAGATGGGCACAGATGTTAGCTCAGGGCCAGTCTTCCTCAAAAAAAAAAAAAAAAAAAGATTGGCACCTGAGCTAACATCTGTTGCCAATCTCTTTTCTTCTTCTTCTTTTTCTTTTTCTTCTTCTCCCCAAAACCCCCCTCACGGTATATAGTTGTATATTCTCGTTGCAGGTCCTTCCAGTTGTGCTATGTGGGACGCTGCCTCAGCATGGCCTGATGAGCAGTGCCATGTCTGCACCCAGGACCTGAAACAGCAGAATCCTGGGCCAGCTGAAGTGGAATGCACAAACTTAACCACTCGGCCATGGGGCCAGCCCCAGGACTCTCCTATTTTTTGAATGGCTCAAACTTTCACTAACACTCATCTCAAAGTCCTTCCAGTTTCCACCCAATGCCCAGTTCCAAAGGCACATTTTTAGGTTTTTGTCATGGTAGCACTTTTAGGGACCACAATCTGTAATAGCTATCTATGGCTGCATAACAAATTACACCCCTCCTACACACAACGGCTTAAAACAACAAACACTGATTACTTCACAAGGTTTCTGAGGGTCGGGAATCAGGGAGCAGCTTAGCTGATTGGTTCTGGCTCAGAGTTTCTCGTGAGGTTTCAGTCAAGCTGTTAGCTGGGGCGACAGTCAGCTGAAGGCTTGTCTGGGGCTGGAGGATGCATTCCAAGATGGCTCACTCATATGGCTGTTGGCAGAAAGCCACAATTCATCTCCACATGGCTGCCTGAGTATCTTCAGGCAGCTGGCTTCTCCTAGAGCAACTGATCCAAGATAGAGAAACAACAAGCAAGAAACTGCTTTGACTTTTATCACCAACACTCTGAAATCACACACCATCATTTCTGCCTTATTTTGTTCTTTAGAAGCACTAAGTCTGGCTCACACTCACATGGAGGCGAATTAGGACCTACCTCTTGAAGGGAGCAGTGTCCAAGAATGTAGGCATGTCAAAGCCATCACGCAGACCTATGCTCTTCTCTTTGCCCTCCAGTTTCAACGGGGATAATGGAGTTATCACTTTTCCTATTTAGGGGCTGTTTGTCTATTTGAGATTTTGATCTCCTTCTCCCTGAATTTGCAGAAATTTAGCCACTATCAATTATTCCTCTGATGTATTCAATATCTCCCTCTCGTCTTCATACTTTCCATCAGCATTCAAACATTTTTAAGTCTTTTATCTGTATCTCCTTCTAGCTAATACCCTCTCTCTTTGCCTGTAGCAGTTTTAAAACATAGCCTCAAATTCTCTGACATTTTTCTCATTAACAGATAGCAGCTATGCCCCCTTCTGCTTGAATCTTGGTAGGCTCGTGACTACTTTAACCAACGGAATATGGCAAGCTAGGCGATATAGCTTCTATAGATGGGTATGAAAGATCATGCAGCTCCTTCCTAGTTCTCTTGGAATACTCCCTCTTGGTATGCTCTCTCTCAGGACACTCTGCCTCAGGATCCAGCCACCATGCTGCAAGAAGCCCAAGCCACATGGAAAGGCCATGTGTATGTGCTCCAGATAACGGTGACGGCTGAGCCCATCTTTCAAGTGATCCCAGTTTTGGTGCCAGCCCTGGGAATGAACAAACCTCCATGTGATTCCAGTTCCCAGCAGGTCAAACTATCCCCACCTATTTAAGTCTTCCCAGCTCAGACTCCAGACATCGTGGAATAGAGACAAGGCATCCCTGTTGTGCCTTGCCAAATTCTTGACCCACAGAATCCATGAGCATAATAATATAATATAATAATAATTTTGTTTTATGCCACTAAGTTTGAGTTGGTTTGCTACACAGCAATAGTAACTGGAACATTTCATTTATAACTAAATCTCTCAAAAGAGTTGTCTATTCTCATTACCTCTATTTCTTCATCCTCCACTTATTCCTCTAATCTGGATTTTGCTCCCTTCTGTCAAGCTTAATAATGTTCTCTGAAATCAATGATCTTCAAGTTGTTAAATCTAATAGACATTTTCCCTTAGACTGCTAAGAGAAGGATTTGACACTTGTCCAATTCTTCTTTCTTCTTCTTCTCCCCAAAGCCCCCCAGTACATAGTTGTATATTGTAGTTGTGGTCCTTCTGGTTGTGCTATGTGGGACGCCGCCTCAGCATGGCCTGATGAGTGGTACTAGCTCTGCACCGAGGATCTGAACCAGCGAAACCCTGGGCCATCAAAGCGGAGCACACAAACTTAACCACTAGGTTACTCAGCCAGGCCCTAATTCTTCCTTCTTGAATTACTCTCCTCTCCTAGTTTCTATAACACCACATTACCCCAGGTCGCTTCCCTCCTCTCTAGTCACCTCTCAGTCTCATTAGTAATTTCACTTTCCTCTAACCAGCCACTAGATGATGAATTTCCTCAAACTTGGTTCTAAGCCCTCTCTTCTTTCTTTATATTCTCTCTCTCTCTATCCATATCCATGGTTTTAATTCCCACCTACAGGACATCGATGACAACATCTTGTCTCAAACAATTTTATCCATTAAGCTCCAGGTCCTATGTCCAAATACCTTCTTACCATTTTGCACTAGTTAGGGTTCTTAGTTGGACAGAGACTGGCCTTGACAGATTCAAGCAGAAATGAATGTATTAAAAATTCACAGAATCGCAGCAAGAGCAGAGCACAGGGGCTGAGCTTGTAGAAACAACAGCCAAAGTCATCACACAGAGCTGCCTGGTGAGGATATCAACACTGCTTTCCACAAACAGAGACATGGCGGCAGGCACCACTGACAGCATTGGCACTGCACAGTGGATGCTGCCACCAGCAGCACTGCCCCTAGGGCACCTGGAGATATTATCTTGCTGCAACTGTCACCACTGCCAGAAAAGATCCTTTGAGGTTCCTGCTTTCTGGTGTCAGAGCTCTCTCTTCAAAATCCCTGGGCGCGTGGATCTGATTATCAAAATGCAGACCATGGCCATTGTCCTAGCTGCAAGAGAATCTGGGAAATCAAGTCACTAGCATTTCCAGATTCTATTGCAGAAACCTCCCGTCAATTAAGGGAGGAATTTGTAAGGAATTCTTCAAATATATAAATGAGCTTCAGAAGCTAGGAGGGGGAAAGTGAGGAAAAAACTCACATTATTTCTTCCTGGCAACACTGAGTTTATCACCAATCTGATGTGCTCTCTTGAGGAACAAGTTTATAGAATTCTTTTGCATGTTTTTAATTAACTAAGGCTAAAATAAAACCTTTTGCTAGAACAATGCCCAGGTCTTTCTGAGTGAATTCTCAGTGCAGATGCTAGCAGAGGAGCCTGAGTACCTCAACACTCCTGATACCCAGTGGTTTTCAAACGTGTTTCCACTTACCTGTTCAGAATGTGAGGAAATGCCACTCCAGAGGAAAACACCTCAAGAGTAACACAGAAGTGACACTAAGAGAGAGTTCTGAATATTTTGTATCCTTCTGATAGACAGTATGATCTTCAAAATGCATAGCTAATTACTGACGAGACCAAAGTAATGAACTTTATCTAGAATGACTGAGTACGACATAGGAGAGGAATCTATCAAAAAACTAAATGTTTTGAAATTTTGAGTCTTTTTTTCAATTTTACACTATCACAGTACTTTTCAGTACCTGACCCTAGCATAAGGAACCAGGAAACTAACTTGGTTTATAGAATTAATGTTTCTGTAGTAACAGTGAAAGTTCAGCGATTTAAGAGTTTAGCAAATATACAACCTGTTTGTACTCTAAATATTAAGGACATAAATATGTCAGAAGAAAGGCTTGATGTACAATGAATTTCGGTATTTGAAAACACAAAACCTGCTATTTTTACTAGTTTTATATTTTCCCTGAACTTAACCAAGATTTATTTTCTCTCATCTCAGCCTCTCTGGATTTTCCTCTTCAGATAAAATGCTTGTGGCCTGTAAAGGTTTAGAAAAGGTTATCCCCGACTAAAATAAGTGTCGCAATAAAGGGAGCAATTCGGTGGAAATCTCTTACATTTGACGTTGCTAAACTTAAGTACAATAATGTCACATGGACTTATACAGTAATTGTGGGCACGCCTAAGTCCCTCCCTCTTTCCTAAACCAAATTCCCCAGATCCTAGAAATCCAGCCCTTCTGCCCTCCGGAGGCGCCTTTCCCAACGTAAAGTACAATTTTAAATTTCAGCTCCTGACTAAATGATGATTCCGTAGTCAGCTGCCGGGGAATCCGGGCGCCCCGGGGCCTGCGGAGGGTGCCGCGCGGGGTGGGCACGGGCAGGGGGAGTGGGCGACGCCGCTGGTTGGTGCCTGAAATCTGTGCGTTGCCCCTTTAATTGTGTCCCCAGCCCTCGGGCGTTTCTGTCCAACGCCCACGTCAGCAAATACCTTTTGTTTCTCTCACGTTGGGGCTACTTGTTTTAGGGCGCCAAGGAGCGGCTGCGAAGCGGGCTGCCTCGCCTGCGGGGACCGGGATCGGCCCCCAGCCCGCGCGCGCGACCCGCCGGAGCGCCGCGGCCCGCGGTGAGTGCTGTGCGGCGCGGCGCGGCGCGGCCGGAGGGCGGGCGGGGCGTCGGGGCTGCTCGGGACCG